>NW_015150709.1:477899-488628 GCF_000732505.1 Cyprinodon variegatus
TGTGTACTTTTGGCACCACTGACCATTTGTCACTGTGGTAAATTACAAACAAATTAACTCTGGAACAGAGAAATCTTAAATCTCGATGCTGTGCTGATTTGTCAGATCTCCAAGCTCCTGCTCTAAAAATAGTTCTCCTGATGTCCTGACTAGATAAATCCCCATATGACTATTCACACCAGTTTAAGCTGGAGACTTTGATATACCTGCTGTTGTTTAGAGCATTTATTCAGTGATCCGGGCCTGATAAACTAGACTAAATGTGAGATTACATATGTATTTACACTCGCAGGCAAAAATTGTTATTATACTTTTGTCAGCATCCTGAGCTCTTTTCTTCTCAGTCAGCTATTATGAGTTAAAAGCCTAAACAAGAGTAAAACATATAAACATATATGCTCTTAGACCAATTAATGAAATAATTAATTAATAAATAACATAAGTATAACATAACTTTAAGCAAAAATCAAAGGCATTCCAAATATGTATGTCTCACCTGAACCAGGTCCTCATGCAGAAGGTCAGTGGCATCTTGTGACCTGGCAAGGATTTCACATAAGGAAATATTGGATTTATTAGCAATCATTAGCTTTAGGGTTTCAAGAAAAGTCCCTAGAAAATAAAAACAGATTAATAGCAGTTAATAGAAAGAATTGAATATATGACACAAATATTCTGATAGAAACCGAGGAAAGATTTATAATTTTCTGCAAATTACAGCGATTCGGTGTCAGGAAGAAATATAACTGCATCAGAAATTAATATGTGCAGTTACTAGACAGAAACTGACTAAATCCTAGTCGATCAATGAACTTTGATTGGTTCAGCCAGCAATTATTGACTCAAAGACAATAGTTTTAGCAGACTAAGCCGTTGCTTTCATGAGGCTGAAAATCAGGTGGTTAACAACAGAGAATGTTTATTTTTCCCTTTTTTCTCCAAGACAATTAAACAAAAAGTAGGTATATGTCAATAAAGATGCCTAGAACATGCTTTGTTTTAGTTAGAAGATCAGTAATTTGAAATGATGAAATAACGTCAAGTCATGTGCGCTGCAACGCATCGGTGCCATTTTGGTCGCATATAGAGCCACGTCAAAACTCTCATCCACGTAAAAGAAGCACAACGGTTGTGTATTGTTGGGTTCAACCAAAGCCACAAAAAAGAAAATACTTTTTTTTTTTTAAATACTCAAGAATCAGAAGAGCTTTTCTCACTCTGAGGACATTTTCAAACTGTTCAAAGAAGTTGACGAAGCATTAAAAAAGGTAAAGCTGCATCCATTAAATCAATGAAAAGTAGAATAGAAACATATCATCATTAAACTGAAATGCATGCATTTCCGTTACATTGTTGTAACAACTTTTAAATCATGTTCAATTCTCAGTCCTTTTAATTTTGAGACACCTAATAAGACTGTTATAAACAAATGTCAGTTACCTTTACAGGAAAGCAACCGTTTTAGTTATTCAACATTTAGCATTTGTCTAGTTCTGTCCTGATTTTGGCACTGTTAGCTGGCTTAAATATTCACTTCATTCACCTGTCCAACTCTGCCCGGTTTCTAATCACTGCTCATGTGATCCACCTGCTCCTGCCTCTATTTAACATGCTTGCATCCAGTTACCAGGGCCAGATTATCTTGTTCTCTCTAGCCAGTGATGAGGGTGTTTTTAGAGTTCTTTTGGTGTTTCAGATTTCCTGATCCTGTTCTGCCTCTCAACCACTGAGCCTGCCTGTTCCTGTTCTGATCTGTTTGCCTGACCTGTCTTCGGACTACTGTTTGTTCTCTGTTCTTTGGGGCTGCAGCGTCTGGTACACTCTGGGCCCGTCAAATCTTGTTGTCAGCCCATCGGCGGGATCCTACCTCATTCTGTGGGCATGGACTGATCTTGTAAACCAGGTTAGTGACTTAAATTTATAATCATCCTGTTTCACGTTATCATGGTCAGTAACCTGTGTTTCCCTCCTGCAGAGATTTCTGCCTTTGTTTTTTTTTTTCTGCTGCAGTAACTTTACAAGAGCTTCTCATCGCATCTCTTTGAACCTTGCTCCCATTTCCACATCCTGTTCACCACTTTCCTCTTAGTTCTGCTGGGATGATCCAATATTTGCCATTTTGTTGAAGCTGGTGAAAGGCTGTGTTACTTTAACCCAGATATGCCACAAAACTATCTTGATTACTTAGTAAAGACTGTTCTTTTTTTGGAGTTTAACAGGTCAGGGGTTAAACTGGATAGAATGGAGCAGTAGTGGGTGGAGAAAGGATGGTCCCTCTGTAGCACCTTTAATTTAAAGAAATTGTTCTAAAGCCGTGATAAAAGTACAGTTGATGGTTTGTGATACTTAGAGGAAACTTGACATTTCAGCTATTTACAAGGTTTCTATAAACTAATGAACTGTGCAATAGAGATCATAAGCAATGGAAGCCAAACATTGGTCTTTGAAATGAAGCTACAGTAAACATGAATTGGTTGTCGAGACATCAACATCCTATAATAACCCTCCGATGTCACAGACTAATAGTCCAGCTTGTCTGCAGCTAATGGCTTCCTTTCACTCTTCATTACATGTGATTAAAAACTTTTGCTAAGACTGGAACTCCAAGTCGACTCTACAGCAAAACATCTCCTCAACATGATGCTGCCACCCCCGTACTTCACAGTTGGGATCGCTTCAGAAATGTTCATTCACAAGTTCCACATCAGAACCCATTCATCTTGGCGTCAGGTATCTGGGGATTGGACCCAACTAATGGAGGTGTACAGCCCTACTGACACCATGGAGGATTTTTTTTTCTTTGTGTGTTCCATGTCAGATAAAGAGGCAAAGTTTTTAAAGTTCTGCTTAGATTCCACATAAATGCTGGGAATAAACCTTTGAGAACTGATAAAAAGGTAAAAAAAATCTCATGTTCCCAACTGACCTATAACAGAAAGAGTGGAGTTCGGCTTAATATTAAATAAGGAGGCAAAATTATTGTGTATTTTTATACATTGTATGTATAAAAAGACATAAATGTGGTATTAGTATAATTTCATTGATATAATATTCAACTTTGCAGCTTCTCTGCTCTGAATTTTATCTCTGCATCATGATGTAGTCGACAAAAGGACAGTTTTTATCATCTTTAAGACTGAACCTGAGGAGTGTATGGGCTGCTGTGAAGCTGAAGGCTAAAACAGAAGAACCCTATGTGGCCTATTCTCAGATAAGCGTCCCTGTAATAGACCCTCATAACCTGCCTCCAACCACCTCTGAAAACACGTGGAGAACCGCAGATGCTTTTTAAGTGTTGCCGGATTTGGAGCTGCACGTTAAAGGAAGCCCTGCCCAGTTCCTCAAGGGGTCAGATAAGCTTCAGCACCTCCAAGATGTGCTTTGTTTCCTCCAGCAAAGACATATAAGGATTTAAATGCAAAGCAGAGAAACAACCAACCTCTCTGAAGCAGTCTGTGTCAGCCATGCAGGTAAAGTTAAGATATATTTAAAATAAAAGGTTTAGGTTTGAACACAGATGTATTAACAAGTGTTGCCAGAACTTCCCTCATCAAAGGTCACAGCATCAGTGCACACTGATCACTGGGTGAGGTGCTGCTGCAGCAGAGGAGGCAACGTTCGCTGTGCTGCGGATGCGTGCAGCTTAGGTTTATTATTAAACCAGAATGCGTCATAGGAGGGAGGCAGCATTGCCTGCAAATACACCCCTGTAGTCCTGCTGCAGCAGGTCTGTGCATCAACACCAGAAATAAGGAAGGTGTAAGGTTTGGTCACCCACATGTTTTGCAAAAGTGAGTCAGTCAGTAGTTATCAGAGTGTTTGGGCTTTGGGTGTTGCAAATTGTTCTGGTTCTAGGATAAGAAATGCTTTTTTAGGGGATGAAGTTAGCTTTAACAACTTTCTGTGTTGAAGTGTTGGATTCACCTTGTTTTTTAACACACAAACCATAATTTAGAGGGTTTAATTCCGCTTAAAAAAACACAAAACACTAAAGTTTTGGCCAAAAACCTTAAGGGGAGACCAGCTGAATGTTGAGCTGCATTCAAACCCTTTTACTCTAATATTCCAAAATGAAAAGGAAGAAAGTTGTAGCACAAGTCTAAAAAAGGGTTAAATTAATCTTCCAAGAATCTTCCAGAACTCTGTTCAATTCTTCTTTTAAACGTTGAGTGAAGACAGACCAATGGCAGACATTAAAGTGGACTGAGGAGGACTATTAGTCATGCATTCCAAAAGATGAATATGCTGAAAGAACGCCATAAAACCCCACATTTTTGAGCACACCATCCCCACTGTGAAGCATGGTAGTGGCGGCATAAAGTGCAGATAGATGGTGCAATACAAAGTAACCAGACATTGAGTAGATATATAGACGGCGCTGTCTTAAAAAAAGAAACAAACAGGAAGACAGAGATGGGTGGAGGAGAGGAGGTCTGCAGCCAAATTAAACCTTTTATGAGGGGGTCACAGTGACATGACTCCAGCAGGTGGGCAAACACTGCTAACATCAACATATTCCATCCCAGACTCATGGTATTTTCAGAACATTAATTAAAACATTATCAGCAATGCTGCAGCTTTTGCTTTATCAATCAAAAATAGTGTAAATTAGTCCTGATAGACCAGAGAAAAGGAAACATTTCAGGATAGAATCTGTGCTCAAAGTTAAAAAGACATATTTTGAGAGCAGCTCCTGCTGTTTCTACATCAATATAAAGCTATGTTTATCAGCTCAAGAAAAACTCTAATAAGTTACGCTTTTTCACTTTCTGTGTTTGTTTGAGTAGCACTTTCCTTATCAGTTTTTTTCCCCTTTTATATCATATTTGTAGTTTAACACTGTGAATTGCATATTGTTTTTTCATTGTTGTTATTAGAGGCTGTGAAGGCCAGGAAGAGGATAATATAAGTAATTGGCGTGAGGAGGAAGAGGAGACAAAGGAGGGGGGACACGAAACGGAGGAGAAGGTGATGAAAGAAGATGACGAGACAATAGGGTTACCGGAACAACGACCAGTCAAAGAAATAGTGCTTGGCACAAGTCTGATGTACAGGACTCAGTCAGTGGTAGGACTTGGCATAGGATGACATTTATCTCTAGGATTCAATGATTGAAGTCCAAATGTAGGCTTTGGTGTTCTTCCTGAACAGTTTGGTCAGTAAACTTTTATTGCCATCATTTGTTAAATACACAGGTAGATTTAATTGTTGACATTTGTTTCAGATTCCAAACAAAGCATTCATTTTTCAACCATTGTCCAATCAGATAAAAGCCTTCTAGGTAGAAATAAACTGGATTTTAACTCCAGGCCAGCCATGTTATGTGGTTTAGATAAATAATATCCATAGGTTAAAATGGCCTAGTCAAAGTACAGACAAAAATTCATACATTTTTTACATAAAAAGAAAGTTGCTGTCTACAAATGCTCTTCATCCAATAGGACGGTATGTAACAGAAACTGGTGAAGACTAACTCTGAAAGACCTGCAATTGGACCCGGCAGCTAAAGGTGGTTCTACAGTAGACTGAGTCTGTATGGTGTGACACTTGCAAACTCCACCAAAAACCTTTAACTTCCAGATTTTGCACTGCTTTCTGTTTATCAAATAAAACCCCAACAGAGTAATCGAAAGTTTTGGTTTGTAGCAAGATGAAAACATGAAAAAGTTTAAGGGGTATGAATGCATTTCCTATCCAAATGGATCAACTGAAACCTGGCATTCTGAAAAGACCCATGAAGCCTTTGAATATGTGTAAAGCTGACAGAGAGCTGAGTTTATCCGAGGCTTACTTTGCTGCCGAGCCAAACTGCTTCAGGATGCTCAGAGACTGTCGCAGCATGCTGGCACTGGGGTCCAAACCAGTTCTCTACCAGACCTCCACAACCGCCTTCAGATGGATCCTGATCCGATATAAGAAGGTCCACACAGGTTCCAGAGCTGGGTCAGTTCATCAGAAGCAGAAGAGACAGGTGAGCCGGTTCGCACTGCCTTGGTGGTGAGATTCTGCGGGTGTTCTGGCCCTGGTTTTTGTTCTTGTTTTAGCTAATGAGGAAGTTGAACGGATGAAACGTCAGCAGCGAAAGGCAGCAGTTGTTTCCCCACCTTTTACAAGGTCTCACTCTCACAGCATTGTTAGACACCTAAACACCCCACAGACAATCAGAATCAATGGGAGCTGAGCAGAGGTTAAATCCTTGTTACCCAGCAGACCACTGTGGCCTGTGAATGTGCTCCTGTTAAGCTTTTGCTCTGATGTTCTGAATATTCTGTTCTGCAGCGCTACAAGGATGTGAAATGTGTGAAAGAGGAAACTATCAGAGCAGATTGAGACATCTTTGTCCCGACTTTCAAAAATGTTCTGATTTTACTGCCACTAGTTTCTTTACAGTTTGCATTTTGAGCAACAACTTTAAAGCCGTTATTCCATTTTTAAGGCCATTAAAGCTTCATTACGTTTTAATAGCAGTATCTAGGCAACAGGAATGTCCAGCTTATCATGCAGTTTCCTTTCTAGTCACCTGTTGCCTTTTTGAGGAACTTGTGTGCATATGTTTAGCAGCTGAAAATAAAGATGAACAGAAAATGAGATTCACCTATTGATTTTAAATATCATTTCACTTGATTGCTGTTATTGTAGATTGAACTAAGTTCTTTTTTCCACCGAAGTTCCTTCTTTTATACTTTGATCAGACCATTTTTCATGTATATTGAAGCAGTTGTGGATAGATCTTAAAATAGATGCTGAAAGCTCTGATGAAAACACCGGTGCCTGGCAGATGCTGCAGTCTAGTGGTGGAAGCAACTAAATGCACAAAAAAATATTTCTCAGATAACCAGAGATTACCATCTTTACAGTTTCAGTTTTTATGGTGGTAATATGCTTTGTGTCCAGGTTTATACATAGTGATCAGATGTCTAATTATTAGCTACACAGGTCATTTTAAATACTAACCAAATCTGTAGGCAGTATTTCAATCAAACCATTGTTTAGTCCAACAAGATCTCCTACAACGAAGCACTTGTACCTGCCTCTAAAAGACAAGAATATGAAGATTTTTAGAAGGAAGAACCAGGAATGAGGGGTGGTGGTGGTGTTATTTTCTCTGATTGATTTCCCTTCAGGATGGGGAGAGGACCATGTGGAAAAGAACAAGTGAAGATAAGTAGCTGCTGTTTGAGGAATCTGAATTTTGACCCCAGGTTTTTATCAAAAAAACTGAAATTAGGAAAACTAATCATGTTAATAACTTTAGTAGAGCTAATCAACTCTGGGTTAAAGGATGGAAAAGTGTGCGGCTACATAGGTTGACTATTTTATAGCCTTTTTCAGGCAGTAGATAAGGTGGCGTTTAAGTGGATATATCTTTTTATACATAAAAAATATTCAATTCCTACTAAGAAAAATTTATATGTATAGTTAAAGGACAATTCATCTTGTTTTAACAGTAAATTTACAACTTCACACTTTAATCTTAATTCAAGAAGTCCCATCTGCATTTATAAGTAAGAGTCATTTTAATTCCATTTGTATCTATATTGCATCTTTGTAATATATAACACAGAGTTTGTATTTGCACTAATGAATGTTTATTTTAAATTTTGCTTTAATAAACTATTAATCAAGTTAATTTTGGGTAATTTTTGTCCCAATTCCGAATCTGTGGGTTTAGATAATTTTTTTCAGTTAATAATCTTGCGTTACCCAGAGTAACGACACAACTGTGTGTACTTGAATGGAGTTTCAGTTTGAGCTGCCATACGTTCAACTTCCTTTTTATTATCACAAAACTGTCCAGGCTGCATAAAATTGGCGAAACTCCATGGCCCAGTCCAAACCTATAAGAAAAGCGACATCATCCAACCACTTATTTACATCTTTATCAACTTTATCACAACCTTAAGTAAAAGTTCTTACAGTTTTATAATTGTAAAACTATACTTCTTGTTTACTAGAACTGAATGAGTTTTCTATAGTCTCAAGATGAAGCACATGCTGAGGATAACTTTCCTGGAGACAGTCACTGGTGACACATCTGGATAATTGTAACCTTATTTTGGTATCGGTGGTTTCTGACATGTCTACAGATGATGTACAATTCTGCTGGAGGTATTTTGACAAAAAAAAGTTTTGAGTTCAGTCAGTGGCAGAACATTGGTTTGCTTTATAGTTCAAGCCTTTCAAAGTCACCTATAGGTTGATATATGATGAAATAAATCCTGTAGCAGTACATAGTTTTAACTTATGGCTTTTCTTTTTTTCTCTTTTTCAACCCAGATTAAAAACTTCACATTAAACTGTTTCAGGATGATGTGATATCAACCCATTTCTGACAGATGAACATCCAAGATCTTTTGAGGAAAAAAAAAAAAAAACATTCTCATGATTTAGACATGAGCTACAAGGTTACTGGCCTGTGCAACAGTTGCAAAAAAAAAAAAAAGTTTGTCTCAACTTTAAACGGACATTATTGGCCTCACATCACCTGTGTGATCAGAGTAAGTGGGTGTTTGTTTACAGTGCAGGAACAGCACAGTTAACGTAGATGCTTCCTGGATGGAGCGTTCTTATTTAACTATTATCCATCTGCTTGTTTTCACAGGTGAGGGAGGGGCTGCTGCTCAGACACCAAAACTCACAAGGAGTTAATATATTTATTTTGTATTTTTCCCGAACAGCATAAGGCTAATAACATACATTTTATTTGATATAATCCCTTGAAGTTTGTTTTATCGAATCAATCAACCCTTGATTGGGGATTTAAACTCCGAGATTCTACAAAAGTCATCTTGCTTTTATATGTGCTGCTCTTTGGGCTCTGTTTTCAAATGAAATGGCTCTGATTTTCGTTTGTGAATGGCAGATCTATGCAATCAAACTTTGGTATGAATAAGCTGAAAGAAAAAAAATAAAAATAAACTTGATATAGAACCTGTTACGGTGTATTAGTGTCACTTTAAATCAACATGTTATGTTTTGGCATATGTGTTAGAACTGATTAAACAGCAAAAATAATCACAATTGCAGATCAAAATCCCCTGCTTCAAGCCTCACCAATTCAGGACTTTATTTTTAAAAATGCCTTCAATCATGTGGGAGAAAAATAACACGATTAACAATCTTACATTGTGTGGAGTCAGTGGTTCTTGTGGACCACCTACTGGTTTTCCCGCTCAGGGTAACATTTAAGTCCACTTAATCTGATGTTTGCATCAAAAAGACAGAGCAGGTTAATGTTAGCAGTTACCTTTTCATGAAAGACAGGGAAATAAACTGACAGATCATTTCTCTGCAGTAAACAAACCATTTATGTTCATGCCAATTCTATAATTGCTCAAGTTTTGAGAAAAATCAGACTTTTCATGGGATACATTTCCTTTTTAAATGCAAATGAAAGATCATTTTATTATTAAGTATTACAGAGCTGGTATGTAAATAAATGGTCAGGAGACAAACAGTGACACCACATATTGAGGATCGTGTCAGAAACGGAAGGAACAACAGACACAAAGAAAGAGCTGTGGTCACATGTGCGTGAGGCAGGGCTGGATTATTGAGCCTTATGTGGAGTTTAGAACAATAATTCTAAGTTAAAAAATTATGACATTTCTTTATAAAAGCAGAATGATCTTACCAACTTACATTATTATTTTAACAGCACTGTGTAAAAGTCCTGATCCACTGAAACCTTTCAGCATTTCTCCATGAAACAGCCATACATTTGATATATTTAAAGAAATATTGCCCAGACCCCTTAACTCTGATGCCCCTAAATACAGAGAAGTCCCACATCCCTCTGATCTGAAAGCGAGGGACGCGAGATGAGGAGCAACACTGATCAGGATCCACTCAGTGTTGGTCCTGCTCCCTCTGTTCCCCTGAGACCGAGCAGTGTGTTGAGGCTTCCAGGTGAGGTGCTAACGCTTCGCTTGGGCCTCTTCAGCTTCAGTGAAAGAACAAGAAAAGAGAGACAAGATTACAATTACGAAGGAAATAAGACAATCATGTGGACTTAAATATGTTTAGATATTTAACCTGCACAGGTCCTGTAACTTTAAATATTTGAAGTTGATATTTGCATAAACTCTCCCAAGCTGCATATTTTGGTGGACATTTAATGTTTTAGCATATTTTCCCTGTAATGTACGGCAGCCTCGCTTCCATCAGTGAGCCCCAGGGCTTTTGGTCAAGTCTCCTGACTTGAAAAAGCGCTATAGAAGTACAGACCATTTACCAGATTTTCCCTGCAAGTCACTCTAATTTAATGCTTTTTAATGGTCATTTAATGCTCTTACAAATAATAATAAAATGGCCAAATCCTTCGTCATCTTTACCGTCAAGCAGACATGTCCCGAATTCCTCGTTTTCCAGCTCAAAATTTGCATTTTCCCCTCAATCTCTTGCTTTTTCTTCACCTCGAGCTTCTTTTCCGGTTTTATGATCAACTGGAAGCAGTTTCGCACAAATATATTGTGAATTTGTTTTTATAATCATGTTTTTTAATAAAGCATTTTAAAGGCCGCGATAATCACATTTAGTGAATTTTAATGTCAATTAAGGCTAGAGCTGGGCGATATAGAAAAAAACCTTATCGCTTAGTTTCCTGCTTTAACCTGAGTTATTACTTTGAAGTTGCTGGCCCCTCAGCATTTTTCTCTCAATTGTTAGAACTACGTGGGAAACTGCCCAGAACTGAATATATATATATATATATATATATATATATATA
>NW_015150709.1:491386-502656 GCF_000732505.1 Cyprinodon variegatus
TGCATTGTCTTTGTACTGAATTGTGCTATACAAATAAATTTGCCTTGCCTTGCCTTGCCATGTCTATCGATCGATATATATCGTTATTGAATTATCGCCCAGCCCTAATTAAGGCTTTAATATAAAAAAAACGTAATGACTTTTAAAGGTTTTTAATGACCTACAGTAACCCTGATTAAACTGTTGATGAGTCAATATTGACATTTTCAAGTATTTGTTGACCAAAACATTAATACTGATGATCTATGTAATAATTTCAAGCGCAATTGCATAAAATAGGTGTCATCAAAAAAACGGCAGTGACGCATGCGGCAGAATGACTGAGAGCTGGAACAGTGGCTTGGTTATGAACAGCTAACAGATACAGTAATGCTTTGTGTGCAGCTTTTCGCTTCAGGCCCAGAAGGATGGCGTTCTGTTCCACATCGTTACATCTCTTCTAAAAAAAAACATTCCTTAAAACTCATAACTTTAGTTTCCCTTTGTTTTATTCATTCTATTTTAATGAAATGCACTCAATCGTTCATGTGCTATTTATGCCTGAAGATGTTTTTATTTACTGTAAGCTAGAGTTTACATTGTTTCTAGACTGTGGGAGGAAGTTGGAGATGTGGACAGAATCTATGGATGAACCTGGAGAACATGCAGACTCTGTGCAGACAGACCCCAGGCAGGGATAACAACACACCCAGCATAAATATTTTTTAAAAATGTTGTTGTGGCAAATAGCAGGTGTCCCGATACAAGTTTTTTATTTCTGATATGATATATATGTATTGACCAGATATAATATTAGCACAAATCAAACCAGCTTTTATCACTAATTTTAAACCGTAGAATGATGGCAACCATCGTTTTCTAGTTAATCAGCAGCAGGACATCTTTTTAGCCATAACAAAATATATGTGAATATTTCCATTTCTAAAAAGTGAGGCACAAGGTGGGCTTCAGAAAACAAAATACTAATTTTGGTTTGCATTACCTTTCTTGAGTTCCTCCCTCTTCTTGGCAGCTTCTTCCCTCTGTTTCTTAATGATGGCCAGTCGGGCCAAATCGGCTCGTGCCTGTTCAGTCTTACCCTCCAGATGGAGCTTCATGTAACGTTCCTTTGCTTTCTGCTTCTCTATCTCCTCTCTGAGGAACACAGGAAAGAAGATGACTCAATAGTAAAAGTTGAAAAAGAAGATTCCTCCTCAGTAGGACACCCACCTCTCTCTACGGGACAGCTCTCTGGGGGCAGTCACGTCGATTTCTGTGACCTTTTTGCTTTTCTGGGAAACCCGGTTTGGATTCTCAATTTCTATGAGCCCCTCCACACCACTCCTCTTCTTAGACTGTGTGTAAAAACAAATTGTTACAGCTCGAATTTAAAGGTTTATGATACTGAAACTCCCCTTTTCATTTCAGGGATTTCAAAACAGATTTACCAGTTAGCAAAACCACAACAACAAACCTCAATCACTCACCTCCAACTCCTCTTCACTGCTGCTTTCCTCCTCAGACTCTGAGCTCCCCTTCTCTGCACCACCCCTTTCCTCCTGTTAAACCCAAACATAAACATCACACTACTGCAGAAGAGGTTAAAAGGATAACCTATATGTACATCTGTCACTCACCAACTCCCTCTGGAGTCTCATCTGTCGATCAATCTCCTCCGGGTTGCTGAACTGCTTCCCTCTCCCTTTGTGGCCCTTTTTTCCTGTAAATTTTATGGACGGGGTCATTGTGTATGAAATCACTCAAGATCAGGGCAGAACAGTCAGGCAGGAGATAAACCTGCAAGCTAATATAGGAGCGCTTTACAAATTTTATGAACATATTGGTTTATAATCTTAGCTCCAGAAATGTACTAAAAAGCCTTAAAGTGATCCAACAAAGTCCATGTTTATACATTCTTACATACCCTTCACTGACTCACTGATGAATTTATAAGATTTTTTTTTTCTCCCCGGGCTTAATTTAATCTTTAGCGAAGAATAAGCAATTCACTCTCAATCTGCAGGTTTACTAGTGGTTCCTAGAATTTCTAAAAGTAGAATGGGAGGCAGATTTTTTTTAGCTATCAGGCTCCTCTCCTGTGGAACCAACTATCAGTTTTAGTCCGTTAAGCAGACACCCTGTCTACTTTTAAGGGTAGGCTTAAAAAAAATTCCTTTTTGATAAAGCTTATAGTTAGAGTGGCTTGGGTTATCCTGAGCTATCTCTATAGTCATGCTGCTTTAGGTTTAGACTTCTGGAGAACATAGGGACCCCCATTTCATCATTCTATCCCTTGTCTCCCACTCTGGAGAATCTGTTAGTTCAACCTCTAACAATTCCTGGACGGGGCCGCCTTTTACAGTTGCTTTTTGTATCTCTGCTTCTATCTCCTTGAACCCCAGTCGGCCTCAGCAGATGGCCGCTCACACTGACCCTGGTTCTGCTGGAGGTTTCTTCCTGTTAAAAGGGAGTTTTTCCTCTCCACTGTCACTACAAGCGTGCTTAGTGTGAGGGATTTGCATCTGAGTCGATGCAATCAACCGGTTTTCATTAGATAGAAAACTTTTAATCCATTTGACTGTATGATATGGTGAAATGTAAAGTGCCTTGAGATGACGTGTGTTGTGAATTGGCGCTATATAAATAAACTGATTTGAATCATAATAATTGAACTTAATTGAAATCACATTGGAGAAATTTACCTCTGCATTTAACCCATCCCCTGGGGTAGCAGTCAGGTGCCATCGTGGGTCTTGCTCAGAGAGCCAGAGAGGCAGTCTTGAACTCACAAGATGAGAATTCCAAGCTCTATGCACTAACCACTAGGCCACCACTCCCAATGAGTGTATTTGATGAGGGATTTGTGTCGTAGGGCTTTAAAAACATTACTTTTTACAAGTATGACCCATGAGGGGTTTGAATTTCCTTTAATTTTCCTTTAAAACCACATGCCCCAACTGGGTGTTTTTTTTCTCTGGATCTGTTGGAGGATTCTAGCTCTCAAAGGGAGGGGGTTCTCCTGTTCACATACAACCAGTGTTTGCCAAGGATTGCATCAAATCAACAACTCAGTGCAAGCTGGTGATTCACAAAGGTAAAGTTTTTAACCACACACCATTTCAGAAACAAAAGTCCAACACAAATTGATCGTTTATAGACCAATGTTTCATAAAATTAGTGTAATAAGTAAACCATGAGCCTCCTCTTCCTTAGACTAAATTTTAACAGTATGATCTTAAGTCATACTTCTTCAGACACATCAATTGTGTCTTTTAATTTAGGTATTACTCAGAATATCAATGAGCCTAACAAATCTCTACCACCAGATAAAAAATTACAAGAAATCAAAATTTTTAACTAAAATAAATGGACACTTTATCCTGACGATTATAGTATGTTATTTTCAGGTCGATTTAAATACATCCAGCTCACTCTGGATTTTGTGAGCCATATAGCAAAGATGTTTCACAATAATGGACTTTAGGAGGGACAAACTGCTGACCTGCTCAGATCAAGCTGACCGGTGCTGTGTCTGGACAACATGTAATACCACTGTTACACACTAGGGGTCGCCAACCAACAGACTTCATGTGAGCTAACGCATTCAGAGCTTTACATGCTAACACTAGTTAAATACAAACGGTAAAAGGGAGAAATTTGGCCCCTAAAGGAATGTATTGGGTTCACCTTATCCGCGCATTAAGGTTTAGACATTTGTATCGCTACTGGAATTTTACTTTTCCATCCTAAATGATACCCGAGGTCCCGTTTTCTGAGGCTCCGTTAGCCACTTAGCACGCTAACGGCTAAACATGTGCGGCTTTCATACAGCATTAAGTGGCAGCGCCAAATACATTCTCCTCAATAATACTCACCTCCGCGCGGCATTGTTTTTAGGTAAAGGCACAGTAGAGAAAAAAAAACTTAACAAAACATCCACTGGATTGAAAGAGAAGCCTGTCGGCAAACACTGCGCCTTAATAGGCGTCCAAATAAAAGGCTAATGAAACTATTTTGTCTCTCGCGCTGTCAGCAAACTCTCTGCTATCGGCGCATGCGCAGAACTGATGAAGAAACCAATCACCGCACAGCGACAGAGCTGAGAATCCACCAATCAGATAGGGAGGGACCAGCCCCGCAGCTCATTCATAAAAAAATGCCGAAGCTGAATTCTATAAAAATCTTTGGCTTTGTCTTAAATTATTTAATAAACTGTAAGATAATTATTTATTTACCTGTGACTGAATCAATCGCAAGTGAATCAGTGTTACTGATGAGTATCCATAATGAAAAACACAGCCAACAGGCCTTATGACTATAGACCTGTTGACCTGACATCCCACTTCATGAAGGTCTTGAAGAGAATTCTGTTCACCTGTAAGGAAGAAAACAAGGACCCCCTGCAGTTTGCTTATCAAGCTGGAGTCAGATATGCTCTGGAATGGTGTGGAAACCATCATCTGAACCCGAATGTCAACAAAACAGAAGATGATTGAAGATTTCAGAAAAAACCAGAGGCGTAGCCAGAAAATTTTTATAAGGGTGGCCAGGCACTAACCAATGTATACTGAGGGGTGGCAAAAAGTGGATAGGCACCAGAACCTCAGGGTCACTCTACACAGCTCCAACAGGAACAAGCACAATGTCCACATTTCTAAATAAAGACAAACTAAAGTTTCCTATAGCCTTTGCTAACAAATAGATGCATATATTTAAACATCTGTCTAGATAAAAGCTATATTGGATAAAATTCTTTGAGGTTTCAGTTCTAGAGCGAACATCTTTCCCATCGTCATTACTTACCTACTTTTATCAATATCATTCTACATTAAATTGAAGTACTAATATCTACATAAATTGATAATTTAATAGGTTTTTATTAAAATTGTTATTGACAGTATCTGATTTCACCGAAGACTCTTAGATGACTTGCAGAGACACATAATTTTCTCTTTACCGCATACAACACAAAATCTAGTTCTGAAAGAGCATTAATTCTGAACTAATCTCTAATGTTGGCATATTGATTTGCATAATTAATCACAGTGTTTTTGTCAAGTAATTGTTAATAAATATAAAACTAAAACGTTTTGAATATTCCACTTGAGAGAAAAAAAAAAATGGTAGGGGTGACCAATGATTGGCTAAGGGTGGCCATGGCCACCCCAGGCCCCCCATCTAGCTTCGCACCTGGAAGAAACAGGAACAAGTTCAGTTCTATCAATGTCATGGGAGAAGAAATGTAGGTGGTTGAGGAGTGTAAATATCTTGGTGGTGTTCACCTGGGCAACAAACTGGACTGGAGATGCAGCTATAAAGCTGTAGGAAGGGACAGAGCAGAGTGTATTTACTAAGGAATCTTAGGTAATTCACTGATTGCAGCAAGATTTCTTTTTTTTTTATTGAACTTTATTGATCTCACATTGGAGAAATTTACCTCTACATTTAACCCATCTCCTTGGGGAGCAGTGGGCTGCCATCGTGGGGCGCCCAGGGAACAATCAGGGGTTAAGGGTCTTGCTCAGAGAACCCAGGGGGGCAGTTTGCGGGAGAGGGGCTCAAACTCAGAACCCCAGGATTCCAAGCTCTATGCCCTAACCACTAGGACGCCATTCCCCTCAAGATGCTGCACATTTTCTGTGAGTCTGTTGTAGAGAGTGTGATTTCTTCTTCTTCTAGGGACTCGCCTAGAACCTCTGGAGACGCATCTGTGAAGATTCTCAGTCATCCAGGTCATGGTCAAGCTTCAAAAGTTGCCTAAACTGAACGTCTGGAGATGATTTCATCAATAGTTCCTCATAACATGAAGAACGTTATCGAAAAAAGTGAGTATCTTCGTCAGAGGATTGTTAACAACAGTGAGAGGGTTCTTCAAAACCGGTGCAAAACAGACAGCAACAGAAGATCTCTGTAGCTATTATTAACATTTAGAACAACTCGTTAAAAATATGAGTTAAAATTAACATTTCATTTTCCTTTTTGCATCAAGAGTTAGTAGAATAGAATAGAATAAAATAGAATGGAATAGAAAATACAAGACTTAACAGTTAAACATCTAAAAATATTTTATTGGCAATTTGTCAAACTTGTGCTTTTGATATTTAGGGCCAGAGACAGTGGCCCCCCCCTGGACTAGAGAACATTTCCCTCCTGTTTGCGGTAAAGGACTAGGGAACAAACGCATTATGTTCAGATGTTTGCATAAAGGCTATCTTCGGTTCAAACATCTATTAATAAAAAGGTTTCTGGACTGAATGTGAAGTCTTTGACAGCATTTAGCACCCTGTGTCTGTGGTCGTATATTAATGGATCCTGGGCAGAATACAGGGAATATCAGGGACCCTTTTAGATCTTCTTTCAATCCTATGCAGGAACACCTCAACTTCAATTTGCAGCTGCAGCCCCACTGAGAATCTGTACCTCCAAACTCTTTTCCCCGCAGTGGAATATGGAGAGAATGGTAGTAGGTAATGATGTTTATTTCATTTTTCCCAGAGATGCGATGTCTCTAGGGCCCATTTAATGAGCATTTGACCAGGTGAGATCAACACAGATCTGCACTCCAAGGAACTTATTACTGTCAACTCTCTCTACTGTTTCCTTATGCAGGTGTTGACCTCTAGAAGTTGATAAACTCCAAACTCTTAGGACAGGAATCACAACCTGGTGCACAACAAGGCAAAAGCAGACTTCTAGGTGATTAACTTCTCTTCTCTCCATAGTAATTCATTACCCCAGAATACCCTGGATAAAAGAATATAAATAAATTAAATACGCATTTTATGTTTAATTCCAAATTCTATTCTGCAATATATATATATATATATATATATATATATATATATATATATATATATATATGTGTGTGTGTGTGTGTGTGTATTTTTCAAGCAATGTGCATAATACTGAGCTTTCTAAATATTACTGATAAATAGTTTTGTTTTTCTTACAATGCATTAGTTCTTTTAAGCTCTCAATTTTTTGTTCCTAAGGCCGAGAAAGAAAAAAAAAAACATTAAATACGGAACGAATATGAAAAATGTCTGTCCAACTTTTTTAATTTATACATAGAAAAAAAATTAAATGAGAACAATAAATGAGTTTGAAAAGAGATTAAAGGTGCATAAAAATAGTTTGCATATTAAAATAAACATCTCGGATACAAAAAAGTGATAAAACAAATGGGATACAGAACCTAAACAGGAAGTGAGTGAATCCAGTACACTGCAGCCACATTGGCTGTTAAAAGCTGAATTCCTCATGTGAGAAAAAAAAAATGCCTAAAGGAATGAAGGAAAAGTAAAAAAGGAAAAAAAAAGTATGTACATCATTAAAACTATTTCTAAATAAAATTAAAAAAGGCAATTCAGCAAAACCTTTTAATTTAATTTAATCTAACTAGGCTATACCCTTATTTTTTTCTTCGATGCTGAGTTTTCATATCTTCGATTTCTTTCTCCATCAGATGGTACTCCACCGTGGTTTCAGTCAACTAGAAAGAAAAAATGTGATAATTAATTTCAATAAATCTGTTATTAATTCAGTCAGGTGAATTACTTGTATAAATCAAAAGTGTTTGCATTTGGGTAACACAAAAAAATCATTATAAAGCCTTGGAAGGGATTTGCAGGGGTCTAAATTTACAGTATATATAGCATTTATATTATGCTACGATCACATAGCAATCGCTATGAGCCGGAAATCCAGCCTTGGGACCGAATATTTAATCCCTGGGTATTGTATCGGAAATGAAAAAATTGTATCGTGACACCCCTACCTTCTTGCCTAAAGAAATATTAAAACTTTTTCACCAAAATTTTGTTCACTCTACTTGAATCAATAGCATCAAAAATGCTCTTGATTTTTCGTTTGATCTGTTGTCAAGCATCAAAGATGAAGACGCGATTATTAGGTGTTGTAAGAAGAATAAACAAGGTCTCACCATGTCCATCAGAACTTCAATCTTTGCTTTCAGGAGGTTATTTTCTTCCTCTAGTTGTAAATTTTTTTTCTTAAGCCGGTGCACCTCCCTACTAGAAGCATTTCCTCCAGATTCTGGTTGAACAAACACATGAAAATCGTATTTTCACGTCCAAACAGGACACAGTCAGTTAAAAATGTCTGATTTCAGAACAATAAAAGTTATTCTCACCTGTTATCCACTGTCCGTCTTCAAACTTCCAGCTCTGGCCTCCTATGGTCATTGCAGGTGGTCCATATTCAAGACCAAGCTCTATTTCTCTTGTTGACCGATCCAACTAAAACACAAAAAACACATTCATATTATAATGCTAGAAATGATAACATACTCATTTTTAAAAAGTTTTGAACACAAAATAAAAATAACAAGATTTACAATCAGACTAATTGCCCCTAATTGTGCTAAAGGGATCACTTTGTTTATATGCATGACAAATAAGAGAAAAAACTGTGTACAGACCCAATTATTATTTTTTTAAATTAATTAATTTATTTCACAGACCCAATTTTAGACTAATTATTGTTGCAAGTCTTTTGGGGCATGTCTATCAGTGAAGATTCTGTCTTTTATTTAGGCTGTACTTTGACTAGGCCATTTTAACACAATCTACCACCCCATTGAATTTCTGGTTTTATTTTATGGTTCTGCTGGAAGGAGAACCTTCCCCAAAGTTCTTTGCCAGTTTTCTTTTAGGATTGTCGTGGATTTATCTTCATCCATTTTCAACTTAAATCTGATCAGTTCTGCAAAAGAAAAGCATCCCAGTAGCATGATGCTGCCACCACCCTGTTTTACCAAGTGGATGGTGAGTTCAGGATGAGCAGTCTTGCATGCAGGCCAAATAATCATTGGTCTCCTGTGATCAGACCACCTCCTTTCTAACCTGCTTTCCTATGCAAGCTGAAGAGACACATCCCCACAGCATAATGACGCCACTCCCATGTTTAACAATGGGAAGGGTGTGATCATGGTGATGCTTTTGCACAAAAAATTATATTTTCTTATCCTACTATGTCAAACTTTGTTACCCCTTATGGTCACTCACCGTATGAAGGCTGGACAGAGATGCAGATTTGCGAGGCGGCGTCTTCTTCGGACTGAACGTACTTCCAAACAGCGGCATCAGTGATTTTTTCAGATCCTACGAGACAGTGCAACGGTGATAGATGTTTAAATGCTGCCGTCTGTGTTTACCGTTGCCAACGACACCAATCCCCTTCAGGGAATCACAAAGCGCCCTTAGATAATTATGAAGGCGTCCCGAGAGATACTAACTCACATCAGCGCTGAACTGTAAACTGACCTGGCTCTAATCGCGTAGCCTAAAAGTTTAATAACGTATATATTTACCTCCATACACCGTATTTACTGAAATGTGATGGTTTAAAGTCTCCTCTCCAGACATGGACCCAACTGCGCATGCGCGGAAGTTCCCATTACTGAAAAAAATGTAAAAGCTTCGATATGGAAGTTTCGTCAATGTGACCCGATTCTGGCACTAAACTATAACGTATGAATAGACTTTTTAAACCTTAGTTATAAAATTGTATTCATAGTTCTACTTTGCACGATGGTCATACACATTATTACGTTTTAACTTCTCAAAAATCCCCGTTTTAAAATAGAAATGGTACGGGCCATAAAACTACAAAACGAAACATCCATCCAATCGCTTATTTTACAAGTATTCCAAAACAGATGCACTCATTTTAATGTGCAAAGTCAACAATAACTGAAAAGACAAATAATACAACACAAAGCTCGATGTCATCTAGTATTTCTTTAAAATTGATGTGTCTCCCGTGCAATGCTATGCAGCCCCAGTGGCCTAATGGATAAGGCACTGGCCTCCTAAGCCAGGGATTGTGGGTTCGAGTCCCATCTGGGGTGGTACATTTTTTGATTTTCTCCCGAAAATGACTGAGACGTTAAACTTAGTAGCGTAATATTGTTAACCTATGTTTACCATCTTAAATTCTTTGCAACAATCGCTTTTAAAATCGTCGTTTGTGTTTTCCTGTGATGGGGAAACTAAGCCTCTTTTTATGCGTCCTGCTGTGGTCTATGGCTGTGATGTTGAATGTATTTGGGAGATCATTGAACAAGGTGCAATACCGTGAGTTATGAAATGTTTGCCTGTTTAACATGCTTTAAATTCATTTAAAGTCTTTGATTTCCAAAACATGAAATGGCTAATGTATTAGACACATTGTATTTATATTAGAATTTCTTTTTTACTATTTTTGGTGGTTTATATTCATAATCTTTTTTTATATTTATATATATTTTGTTTTCAAAGAAAACGAAATAAGTTTATTTACAAAACTACTCATCAGTTTGATTTAAATTTTTTCAACTGTCATTTACTACATAAAATAAGAAAATTGTTGAATAATCTGTAATATCTCTATGATATAAAAAAGATTTTTTCCCAATTCTAATATATGCAGATTCATGTGAAGCCTTGAAATAGACTTTAAAAGGTTTTCGACAGGTTATACATATTAAAGTTGTGGAATACTTACATAAGTTATTTGATAAAACAGAGCATTAATAAAAGACTACAGTTTTTCAAAAATCTATTCCAATGGTGTCATGACATTATATTATATAATGTGTTATCTAACCTCAACCCTGTAACCCTTTCCATCGTGCTACAATGGTAAAGCTCCAAGAGGCCACGGTGTACTGGGATGCTGCCCAGAAAAGCGTGATCCTGAAGGAGGGGGTGATGGTGAAGGATGGTGGCGCCTACGGTTACTTCAATGACACTCTGCTGCTCTCTGGATGGGGTGTTTTGGAGATCAGGGCGGGTTTTGGAGGAACTGCACAGGGTGATGAAACTACATTTTTTCTGGCTGGTTACCTGGAGGGTTACCTCACTGCTGGGTGAGCTCTCTTAAACTGAGACACATCACACATATACATGTTGCCTATGTGCAGGGCTTTCAACATAAACAGCATGAAAATATACATGATATTATAGTTTTTTTTTCTGATTTCAAATCATGCTTACTTTCCTGTGTTAGCAAAATTATTCCTGCAAACTAAATGCATGAATACTATTGAGGGTTATTGTCTATCTGGAGCTATTACTTATATCTGTTAAAGTGCAACAGTCCATCCTGCAGCAAATCATTCACAGACCAAAATGCTGCCACCACCATACTTATTTACAGGCGCAATACTGAGTGCATTTGCGAAATGTTATCTCTTTTTAGTTTCTTTTAGAAACGACTATGTCTTCTCTGTAGGTAATGACTTTCTTCCAGCTTCAGCAGCATCTTCACAGTAGCATTCTAACACAAAT
>NW_015150709.1:503255-506090 GCF_000732505.1 Cyprinodon variegatus
GATAGACAAATAAATACAGAGGGCTATAGCAAAAACAATGACTTAAATTAACAGTTATGTTAAAAGTAGTAAGGTAAGTAGTAAGTAATAGTAAGTAATAGTAGAAAGTAGTAAGTAATAGTAGAAAGTAGTAAGGTAAAACATTTCTCTTTATTTTTACTCCAATATGTAGCAGTTTACAAAAATTTCTGAGTAAAGCATTAATTTCTTTGTGGTTTCTTTCTTTTTTACTATTTCCAGAGTTATGCATAGCATAAAAGAAACATTGAACTCATATTCATTAGATAGAATGGTTGTAATGTTATTTTGCAACTTGCAATGAATTTAAACAATACCTTGTTATAGATAATAGCTCTGCATGTTTTATTAGAACATTAACTGTGTTTGTAAGAGCTGAAAAAAGGAAAAATATCCATATGCAGAAGAAGGGGATGAATAAACCTCTGCTCTCCCTGCTGCAGACAGATCTACAGTCATTACACCAACATGTATCCTCAGCTGATAAAAGATGAACAGGTTTTGATCCCCTTGAAAAACTTTATGAGGTATGTTTGGTATAAAAGTATAAAATAATTGCAGTAATTCATAGCAGTAATGCATGGTGTTGAAAGTAAATAGCCTTCTCTGCTGTTCATTGAATGATCCCAAGCAAACAGGACAAATGGGCCAGAGAGCAGGTGACTCAGAGGAGAAACAGCGACCCCTTGTGGAATCATCTTGGACTGATCCTGGCCCAGCTGGATGGACTGCATGCTGGAGCTGTAGAATGGGCCAAAAGCAATCAAAGGGAGGTGTGTGTGTGAGTGATAGAGAGGACGTTAGAGGACTGTCACAGTATTAGTTCATTAATCCCTGCCATTTACTCTCCCCTTCCCTCCCAGCCTCTGCCGCTCTTTGCTCTCCAGTTCCTGAATGGTGTTGGCGACCTCCTGGACCTTGTCCCAGCTCTGACATCTCGCTCCAATTCCTCTGCAGGCGCAGCCACTTTCAGGAGGCCTGGAATGGGCCTCTGCACAGCTCTTATAAAGGTTAGGCCAAGCTCATTTGGCTCAAGCTGTGAGGGAAAGTTCAACAGGACTAATTGCTTTTATGAGGAAAGGGTCAGTCCAGTGCAAGTGAGAAGAGTGGGTCATGCAGTGGTTGGGTTTTTCTCTTGAGTTGCCTCCATTTAAAAAAATAAACTTATCAGTCCTGGCGTCTCAGATGCACTCCTCCCCAAGGTTTCATACAATTCAGGTCTGGGGACTAACTATTGCTATGTTGATTGGCCCATAAATATTTTGTCCTTACCTGTTTAATTACATTTAATTACAGATTTCACAATTTTATAGCTTTCTGCAGAGAGGTCATGATATATTTACCTGAGAAAGTTCCATTGGCATTTGGAGGAGAAATAACCCTGGATATGAGATGCTTATATTTCATTTAACACGATTAATCTTTAGTATTGGTAGGCAAAAAGTTTCATTTTAGGCTTATTAAACAAAAGAATACACAGTTCCAGTTAAAATTCCTGTAGAGGTTAAAAAACCCTCCATGTTTTCATCAAAATAATTTCTTTAAAAAGCACTCTAAAAACCAAAGTGTACAGGTAAATAAGAACAATAAGGAAAATCTAAATAATGCTAAAAATACAAAAGCAATAAGCAAAGTACAAGGTTGATAGTATAAGCAATAAAATCAGCAAAAGAAATAAAAAAGAAAACAAAGGTTGGCCAACTGGTCGTGCTATCTGGAATTAAAAGCCTGTTTAAGAAGTTGAGATTTTAAAAGAGGCTTACATTCATTTAACAATAAAGCTGATCTCACAGAAAGAGGGAGCCCTTTCTCTTTTGGTCAGAATTCAGAAATTGACTCTTTGGAACAACTAAAAGCTTCATTCTGGAGATTCTTAGAATCTTTCTGGAAAATGTCGCTTTAAATCCTGTTTAAGATAAAGAGATGTCAATCCAATTAGACATTTAAGACAGAAGAGTTCAGTGGCCAATAGCTGTGCTGCAGCCTTTCAGAAGGTCAGATTTACCACATAAAATCACCGTAGCATTGTTTTTCAGTTGGATAAAGAAAATGCAACTCAATCAATGATACCCATCGAACCTTTTTAAAAGCCTCTCCACTGACTGAATATTGAATTTAAAGGAATGTAGGAATGTACCTCAATGTTATCAGCATAAAATCGAACAACACGTTTTTGCAAAAATCCCTTCCTTCCATGAACCAAAGTACTCACACCACACTTTTAGGTTCCCAGAGGCAAAAATACTCTAAATAGACCCTGTTCTGGTAAAGAGGGTCTGCTTTAATTGAAAGTATTTAATCATAATAATCACCACTAGTTCTCATTGGAATTGTACATTATAAGGAAATTAGTCGTCTTTGTTTAACCTATCCGTTAGGGAGCAGTGACCAGCTTGCAGCTGCCTATTCTCTTGCTCACAGACACAGAGTGCAGTCTGAAATTATGCTGCAAAGCTATTTCAAAGACATACTGAACACAAACTCCACCATCCTCCAAAAATTAAGCAGCACGCTTGTTTTTGCCGCTCTTGCTGCTTTAGGTGTCAACGTAGCATAACAGTGGCTAGCTTCCAGCCATGGTGTCCTGAACCAGCACTAGGGGGGTCGATTCGTACGCGCATAGTGGGGAGGGACAAGCAGATGACCATGATTGACGTGTCAGGAACCAATCGTGTACAACGGGTCGTCTTTTATGATTGGTTGGGGTTATTCATTGATTTCTCACTGTAGCAGGGAGCATTTATTTTAGTTTCACTTCCAGACCTTCTATTTCACTGCTTGCTAAACGGCTGTGGGGAGATCTTTAAGCCACATGGT
>NW_015150709.1:506196-519330 GCF_000732505.1 Cyprinodon variegatus
GGCCACTCTAGCTGGTACACCTATGCTGCCACTATGCGGATCTACAAACACTGGGACTTCAGGGTGTCCGATGGGCATGTCTCAACCGGGCAGATGTCGTTCAGCAGCTACCCTGGTATGGAGACTCAAGAGATATCACATGTATTTCCTTTATAGGCATCACAAGACATGCAAAGACTAAAGACACAGTACTAAATCACAGATTTCCTAAAGAGGTGAACTTCTTTTCCTATCCATACATTTTTTTTTTTTTACTGGAAATTACAAACAAAGGCATCCTGGGCTTTTTTTTTTTTAGATTTAATGAACACTCTGTGGTGAAGCCACTGCTACTGTAAGTGATTTGTAAAGTAAATGTTAGCTCAGTGAGAACACAAAAGAAAACCAAACATGATTAAATGCATTCCTTTATTGTTTGGTCAGTGGAGATTTAGTCTGTTTTTTTTGGCTAAAGATTTGTTAAGTGCCTCAGGCTGTAAAAAAGCCTCTTATGGACTCAACTCTATCAGAACCAAAGTGGGTTTAAAGTACTATTTATAGAGAGCAGCAGGCAAAGGTAGTCACTTCACTATATTAAACTGAAGCAATCAAACTACTCGGTCCGCTGTGATGCTTAGTCTTAATAATTCAACATGGTTTCTTCAGTGGTTACAAAAACATTAATGGTGACAAGGTTTAAAGTCAATTTTTGTTCATTTTTACCCCTGGATATTGCATCGTCAAGGGTATTTAGCTGTCATGATATGCTGTTGTCTGTTTTTATTTTATTTGCTGATATATCTATGTTTTTTTGGTAAGCTTTTGCCATAATCAATATTTTGTCTTTATAGTTGTTGTTACAGTCTGCATCTTGTATCTTATGTTCTTTCCTATATGTATTTTATGTATTTTCTTAGATTGTTATTCCTTATGCCACTTTGGTTTATCGATCTTTTGTGTTTTCCCTCCATGTTATCTGTGATTTTATCATGATTCACACTGTAATGTCACTCAACATGGGTGAAAATAGAGTTTTTTAAAGGTAAAGTCCAGTCAGCAAGGAATAATCAATGGATCATTATACCGTACCATACCATACCAACTTTATTTATGAAGCACTTTATGCACCGGACAGGACCAAAGTGCTGTACACAATCATAAAATACAATGCAATTATAAAATAGAAAAGATCGAGTATAAAATACATATTAGTATACAAACAGAATAAAACAAAGTGAAACCTCTCAAATTGTGCCAAAAGCTAAGGAAAAAAGACGAGTCTTAAGAAGGTACTTAAAAATAGCAACAGAAGAGGCCTGTCTTATGCTCAGAGGCAGATTGTTCCATAGCTTAGGAGCAGCCACAGAAAAAGCACGGTCCCCTCTGAGCTTGCATTTTGTCTATGGGACCCTCAGAATCATTATACCTAAAACTAATACGTTCACTGTAATTTCATGAATTTAGCATTAATCAGTAAGAAAATAAAAAACAATAATTTTCGTTGTGATCACTGAGTCTGGGAGCGGCCTTTTTTGCCTAAATTTAGTAACACCTCACTCCTGACATCCTCCAGCAGTGACGTCACGGTGTGGTATGCCTAGCGCCATTATCCCCTCTTTACAGGCAAAATCAATGGGAACTACTAGACACATCTGCAATAAACAACATTTATTGAAGATTTACAGAGGACTTCACCATTGAAATCCGCAGGAGCTTTAGTTAAACTGACAATGGTAGATGGATGTTGTAACACATGGGGTAAAAGTGGGAAAAAAAAGAGTTATTTCACCTTTCCGATTCATGATCCTCCACGGAAACATAATATGTAGCCAAAATATATGGAAGAAGAATGTTTTCAAGATCATTTGAATGATAGCGCGTAGTGACAAACACCAGATACAGCACTGGGACTTGATCAACAGCCGATACCGCGCCGTGACGTGACGTCACAAACCTGTAGGCAGCACTAGTGTACTTTGACAAACATGGATGCCTCCAGTAAAGCACATTCAAATCAAATTTACTCTTAATGAAAACACTTATTTATTGAACTGTATGTAATAATTTTATATTTAAAGTACTTTCAGAAGTTTGAATTCTGAATATGACTGGACTTTATTAAAGGACTTCCTTTAATAAAAAAAACAAAAACTGAAGGAGTTGCATAAGAACTAAATGACAATGGGAAACGAGACAGTATAACAAAAGTATCTAAGGAAGAACAATGAGAACCAGTAAACACATCATATACTCAGGAACAGATGGAGAATGACATTAAATACGATTTAATGGGAGATTATGAAGCAGGAGCCTGAGAAACTGAGACTAATACATTAAGATGCTGCTAAAAAAAATGCAAAAAAAACAACAACTGTCAAACCAAGATGAAAATCTAGTATGACACCGAACAGAAATTAACTCGTAATGGCCAAAGGTCTCCCTATCTCAGTTTTTCTGCTCTGTACTCTCCCTCATCTTTTTTGCACCTCCTCTGTATTTAAGCTGCCGGATTTTCATTGTTCCTTGTTGGTTTCTTGTGTTTATCCTGCATTGACTTGAGCTCTCATGTCTCTACGTTTTTCACCATCAGTCCTTCACACCACACCATGTTTTGGTCCTTGTTTAACCTCACAGTAACCAACATTAACTCCATTGTCATCTTGCAACTTCAGGCTAAATCATTTAAACCATCTTAAATGTTCCCATGAAACAATAAAGAAAAAAAAAACTCACAGCCTTATTAAGATTAAGCTCAGTACAAAGGAATTTTGATGTTTTACATTATGGAAGAACTATAAATTAGGTTTCATGTTAAAAAACTTCAGTTTAACCAGATTTGAAACCAGACTTGTATGTTAACATTCCAGTAGACCTTACATGCCAAAAAAAAAAAATAGAAAACTTGATCTGTTTTTGTTTTTCTCATCTCTCACTGGCAACCTTAGATCATAATGTCCTTCCATACCTCCGCCAGGTTTCCTCATGTCTCTGGATGACTTCTACCTGCTTGGGAGCGGCCTGCTGATGACTCAGACCTCTATCGGCATCTTCAACGCCCCGCTGTTCTCTCGACTCAACCCTCACTGCCTGCTGGCTTGGCAGAGAGTCCGCCTGGCTAACGGTCTGGCACACACGGGAGAGGAGTGGGCGCAGATTTTCTCTAAATATAACTCAGGTGGGATGTGAGCCAAAGCTAGAGAAAACTATAGGATCTAAACACATAAATGTCATCTTTGGAGCCTCAGTCTACAGGAAAACAGATAAAAGTAGAGAATTTACCAGACAACAGCTGGATTTGTTGATTTGGAAGCTGATTTCATCTTCTGCATCATGTTGCTATGGGACTAAAGCAAACCAGACTCATCAGTCAGCAGCTTTCCCTCATCATTCAGTTATTTATTAGTTTTAAACCTGAGACTCTATCTTTGAATTCTATTTTTTTTTCTCTTAATTCTTTTTGTGAGTTTGCAACTTATGAGCCAAAAACTTCCCACCTTTTTTATCTTCTCCATCCTAATCCCTCAGGTGCAGACATGACTGTGCTTGTCAGCTTTGCTGTGAACGTCTTATGGAAGAAGCAATCAAAATAGCTGCTTTGATTTCTTTATCGTTTTAGTTTTTCTGGTAAAAACTAAATATACACAAATCTTCATCTTTATAAGGGTTTTACTACTTCTATAGGAATGGTTACAGTTACAGATTTCACCTGAATTATTGAGCTAATTTACATCTTTTGGAAAGGACAGCTTCAGTCATGTAAAAGTTTGTCAGAGACACACACATATTGGGCGTATTATTTAGGGACCAAGGTATTCAACTATTATTAGAAACTCGATTACTGTCAGTCTTGGTTCTGTTATGTTTTCTTTTGAGTAATCAGTTTTACTTTGCTCCATGTTTTCTAGTTTTAGTGGTTTCATTCTTATTTTATTGTGTTTTCTGGTTATTTTTCCATTTTCAGGTTTTTATTTGTTGCCCTCTGCTGCCCTCTTGTGTGCTCTTTTTTCCCTAGCTCCTTTCCTGTCTGCTCTGTTCACACCTGCTCCCAATCTGCTCATTAGTCCTCTCTTTGTTCAGTCTCCCATAAATAAACTCTTTGTGCAGTTCCTCAGTGCTGGTTCCTCGTCTAACTTCCTCCAACTCCGTTTCTCTGAGTCTTCCTCGTCGAGATTGTTTTTTCCCCTGATGTCTCCATGGTTTCTGTTTTTTTTCACTTTTTTCACGTTTGATTTTTTTGGATTCCTGCCTCTGTTGTCATTAAATCATCAAGAAAGTCACCTCTGCCTCCCTGCCTCTGCATTTGGGTCCTCAAACCACAACCAAATCCTGACAATTGCTCCATTCATCATGATACTCTTTTTGCATGTGTGCCTTCTTGAACGTGCAATAAATTTGAAATAATTCTCATTGGTCAACTGGGATGGAAGTAACATTATTTATAAACAATCAGTCCTCTGCATGAGAAGTTCATGAACAAGAATAATATAATATAGACCAAACATTTCTCATTTTTGTTTGTAAAAACTGTAAATAATCTGGCATCTGTTTCCTTCCACTTCAAAGGTTTATGTTTCATTAATCTGGTGTTTAGGTACATATAACAGCCAGTATATGGTGGTGGACCTGAACAAGGTGTCTCTGCGTCACAGTATCAGCAGTGGAGCTCTGACTGTTCTGGAGCAGATCCCGGGGAAAGTGGTCCACTCTGATCAGACTCAAGCTTTACGAAGAGGTAGGAAAAATATCCATCTGTGTCCGGCTACGGCGTCCAGATAGATTAATGCTGCATCTTTCATTTGGCAGGTTACTGGCCGTCTTACAACATACCTTTTCACGATGAGATCTACAACCTCAGTGGGTACAGCATCATGTGGAGGCGATATGGAGAAGATTTCTCCTATGACCTCTGTCCTCGAGCTAAGATCCTCCGCAGGGACCAGGCCAAGGTGTCCGACCTCGGCTCCCTCAAGCACATGATGAGATACAACAGTAGGTGTTTCAGCAACAGCTTAGTTCATATTCCTGACTTACCGCTCTCTTTTTTTGGGTAACCCTGCTTTGAATTAGCCAAAGGCATGTCAGCAAAAAATATTTAAGTGAAAACTGAGCATCAGAAGTGAACCTGGGATGGTTGTTGGCATTAAACACAAATGATCAGGACTGACCATTTCATGCCCATCCCTTAATGGTACCATTAGACCCATATTATAATGGCTGCTTCGTCTCACAAACTTCAGGTTATCTCTGGTTTCTCCACACTAGATTTCAATGAAGCAGGGAAGCTTAATGATGTGGTGAAATGAGGGGTTCTAATCCTGGTTCTGCAGCTATAAAAAATAAAAATAAAAAAGCTGTCATATGTGGACGCACTGTATATACTCTATAGATCCCATGCACCTTTTTCTTCCCTTTGCACCTTCTTCCTCTTTGACTATTTGAGCTGATGTATGACTAAATGTATCCACTGTGAGATCAATAAAGCCAATGAATCAATCAATAAAACATAAGCAAGAGTTTCAAAGGATCTTTCTAAATCTTTGCTGAAACCATGCGATGAAAATTTAGAGTCGCTCTCAAGGCAAAATGCAGGTCCAGGTGGGTACTATAATTTATGGCTGCAATTAATTATTTTGCAAATCAATTAATCTGTTGATTTTTTTTTAAATAATTGTAGAGCTAAAGGTTCCTTAGACCAGGTGAAACTAAAACTATTCCCCTAAAGGAGTTCTTGTTAGAGCATATTGATGGATGAAAACATTTTTTTAATCTTAAATGCAAAATGATTTATAACTTTTTTACAATCTTGGTATAATTGCTGCTCTAAGTGGGTCGCTCTGTCTGCTAAAAGCATGTTTTAGAGTCTCTAAACATTTAATCGATTACTAAATTTGTTGACGATTATTTCAATAATCGATTCATCGCGATTAATCTCATTGTTTCAGCCCTAATGTAAATGTATAGACTGAAAGAAAATATTAACAGAACACTGAATATTTTACTTAAAAGCAAACAGAATTAATGGTTCTATTTCAGACTATAAGAGAGACCCCTACGCCAAGGGCCATCCCTGTAAAACCATCTGTTGCCGTAACGACCTGAGACCAAGGAGGCCACGTCCAGGAGGTTGCTATGACACCAAGGTCAGGAAACATCTTTGAACTGTGGTCAAAACAGATTTTTAAACAGGCACGTGGACAGCTTTGTTCCCTCTCTGATGGGCTGTTGTGCTGATAATGCATTGTTATGAGCACGTTGCAACAGATGAAAGGAAAATGCTCATGTGCAGACTGTATGATATGAACACTCGGTCAGGCGCAGAAATTAAAAACCCAACAGAAACTTCCTCTAAAAAGCTGTACTTTGTTTCCTGCCCTCCCCTCTGTGTGGAGCTGCAGGTGACCGACTACCAGATGGCCTTACAGCTGTCTGCCGAGGCCATAAACGGTCCCACAACGCAGGGGGGCCTGCGTCCGTTCTCATGGCGCTCCTTCAACCTCACGACTCATCAGGGTCTCCCACACACCTACGTGTTTCCTTTCATCACCATGACGCCCACACTGCGCCGGCCCTGAGACACGGCCTCCCCTCCACCTGTTATTACTGAGCTATAACTATAATCCAGGGTGGATGTTGATGATTTTATTAGATTGTTGACAAAAAAAAAATTTTCTAACATTTTTCTTTTATTTAACTGTTATTTTCTAAGTCTTTTCAGAGATAGGAGCTTCACATGAAGCTGTTTTTAATGTGAAATTAATTATTAATAATTTATTATAAATGTTATATTGTTTTGTCCTGACTCGTGTTCGGTTGTGTCTGTGTATATCTTCCTTTCTGTGCCTCTGATTCCCCTTGGGGTACAAACTGCTCCACCGTGCAAAAAAGCATTACTTTTAACAAACCTGAATGAAATCTGTTTGTTTACATAAGTGTTATGAATATGTGTTGCACTGAGTTTTTTCCCCCCAGGCTTCTGCTGTCAGTTGTTACGGAGGTTTATGTTATCAGAAAACTGCAGACCCTCATGTCAGGTAAATAAACAGACACCTCAGAGTGTGAAGGGTCTTCATAGAGGAACTGTTTTCCTTTTTAAATATATGCAGAGATAGAAACCAAAAACTGTACACTGATTTGTTGAAGTTTTTGAGCTGACACTTGAAAATGGCAGATAAGTTAGTTTTACTATGCTTTGCTAAAGAATACACTCTTTCTAAATGTTTTCCTTTCAGTCAAGTTTGCTAATTTTTTTTTTTTTAATTCCTTTACGATTTCCCAACACAATCTTAGTCCCTCAGGTGCTACATGACTGTGCTTGTTAGTGTTGCTGTGAAATTCTAAGCTAAAAGCACTCACAGCTGCTTTTCATCAGATATTTACATAAAAATTGCTTAATTTTCATCTTTTTTCTGGTGTAGAGTGAAAAATATATTGAATAAAGGAAATTACATGTTGAGGAAAGATTAAATCTGCTTTTTTGCTTTTAATTATTGAGCTAGTTTAAGCATAAAACCACTCAATGTTCCATTAGGTTATTATCACAATCTTTGATTTATTTTACCAAGATTTTATCATATAAAACACAATGAATCAGTGATGGATTGTGACATGGAGGGAAAGTTATCTTTTTTTTTAACATTCTTGCACAAATACAAAAAAGAAAAGAAAAAAAAACTTGACATACATTTGTATTACACATTGACCGTCTCCCTATCATGTGTATCTGGGTAATAATTTTTATGATTTTGTGTGATGATCCTGATGTTTTTATACCTTTAATGAATTTGTTCAGATGGTTTTACAATCGAAAAGCACTTTGAATTGCCTTTCCACTGAAATGTAAAATACAAATACATTTTGACTAACTTACTTTTACTCTGTCACATTACATCTGTTCATCAGCTTTTTACATCTTCGGCCTGAAAATGTAAAAATATTGAAATAGTGGCCTCTCATTAAGCCCACGTTTTCTGCATTAGGCTCTATACAGGTTTTTGATAATTTTAATATCTAGATATTATATTTTCATGAGCTGTAAGTGGAACGTTATAATTAACAGAAATATATATATATATATATATATAAAATGCAAAAATATGAGATAGTATCTTATTATTATGAGAAAGAGTGTCATAATTATGAGAAAAAAATAATGTGATACCATCTTTAATTATGAGATAGCTAAGTCATAATTATAAAAATGTATCTTATAATATTGGGATTAACTTTATTGTCCAAAGGTAATTTGATTTGGGTACAGACTCTGGCTGCTACATAGTCCAAACTACGTGTCACACTGCATTCACACATAAAAACACTGCTATAGCAGTTCCATTATAAGACAATAAATAAATACATAAGGAAGCATGTTACTTAACATTCACAATAAAATATTTGAAAGAAAAAAAATGTATAAAAACCCTTCTTTAAAAAATATTTTATATGAGATAACGAAAAACATTTAAAAAAAAGCAGTCAGTTTAGTTTGTCATTGCCTATTCCACAATTTACTTGCTTGATGTTGTTTATTGGCTTAATGGAAAGTGGAACAAATATTAAAAATGTAGATATTGAGATACTGTCTCATCGTTATGAGAAAATATCTCATAATTATGACAAACCAAGTAACAGTTGTTATACATTCGCTTTTTTTCCCCCCATGAGGTTGGCAGAAATGTACGGAAGAGGATTAGGGCCACTTGAAAAAAATTAATTTAAAAAAGAGATTTTTAGACTTTATCTCAGTATAATATGAGAAAAAAGTTTTTTCTCAGAATTCTGACTTTAATCTCAAAATACTGACTTTTTCCCATATTATACTGAAATAAAATTTAAAAATCAGTTACCTTTTTTCCATTTTTTTTTGTGGCACTAATCCTCTTCCGTATAAATGTGCTTCCAAAGTTAAATAAACAAGTTAAAGAAAATAAAAAAGTGGAAAGCAAAATATTAGGGCTCTTATTTTGAAAGCGCCTTTCGGATGTCAAATGTTTCTTAATGATGTTTGAGCTCGTGCAGCTTAGAGGCGGGGCCTGCTCTGCGGTTGGCGGACAGAAGAAACGGGCTCCTTCGTCCAAACGTCTTTCGTCTCGTGGTTTCCTAGAAATGGCAACGACCGCAGAAGAGCTGCGGGAACAGGCGGACGTAGCTGCGCCCTCCACCCACCTCAACAACAATAACAACAACAATAACAATAATAACAAAGACACAGAGGCGGGGGAGAGCACGACCTCCGCCACCACCTCCGCCGCATCCTCCGAACCAGGCGGGACGGCGTCGCAGAACGTCGGAAACGGCTCGGTCATTCAACCCAACGGGGGGAGTAACGGCAAGTGGGTCCGGCTGAACGTCGGGGGGACGGTGTTCCTCACTACGCGGCAGACTCTGCTCAAGGAGCAAACTTCGTTCCTGTATCGGCTCTGCCAGCAGCAGGACCTGCACTCTGACACGGTGGGTTCAGCCAGGAAGTACTAATCCTCTGGGAGATCCTAGAAAACAATAGTTAGACTTAACAATGCAGAAATAAAGAGAGAAAAAATACCTGGAAAGTTCCATGACCTCCATCAAAGGTGGCAGAGGTGATGTGTTCAAATCCTGTGGGACATTTACACTATAGGAAGATTTATATAGGGATGTAACGGTACACTAAATTCACGGTTTGTTATGTACCACAATAGTTAAAAGTAAGGGGGAAAAAAGTGTGTTTTATTAACAAATTTACTCAAATTTAAATCACAGCCGTTTGTTTTGATTGGCATATTTGAATGATAAAAAAATCAGGCCTATAAATATTTATATTTTTAATCCTGCTGCTTGCTTTTTACACTTTTCGATGAAAAATATTTCACATGATGTGAAATATATTTTTCAGATGTCACTTTAGATGTAAATCAGATCTAAAGTGACATCTGAATTTCAAGAGTGGAATTTAATGGAAACAGCTTCTTCTTGTCAGTTCATTCAATTGTCATGAAAACTCAGCATCACAGCTCTTTTGCTCAGATTGCCTGATTAACAAATGCATAGATAAATAACATTCACCTGAAGGTAACCTATAAAAATGCTCTTTTGTGAGAGAGAAAACTACATACAGTAGATAAAAATTAACGTTGCAGGCGGTTATTTATTTAGCAAATTTAAAAAAAAATGTTGAGTGAGGTCCTCCTTAAAATAAACCTTCATATGTTTTATCGTGTTGTCATTTTCATAGATTAAAACAGAAAAAATCTAATTGTGAAGAAAAAAGAAGGGACAGGATGCAGTTTACGTCGTGTTAATGGATCGGGTTGAGGGTTAAACATCAAGGGGTCAGATTTTGATTTAAATGGAAGATATCTGCAGGTTTTTGCAAATTGACCCCTTGCACGACTCAGACCGTGCAAAATAATGTACCATGTAAAGATTCACATTTAATTATGTCCGGTGGCATTCAAAAACTTAGTGAAACAATTAACTGCTAAATAAATGAGTCCTGCATCCAACAGGGTCATGCCGAACCGAGATTAATGTATGGTTCAGTTGGTCACAAATCGCATACCGTTACAGCCCTTTTAATTACCTAACTGGACTAATGTTTACACTTGGGCTGAAGAAACTAATCGGATTAATCTATTACTGAAATAATCAACTAATTTAGAATAAGTTTAATTATTAAATGGAGTATAGAAACTGTAATATATGCCTTTAGCTGACAGAGCGACCCACTTAGAGCAGTAATTTTATCAAAACAGTAACAAAAATATGTAAACATTTTGCATTTAAGATACAAAAAAAACCCATTTACATCTGTCAGTATGCTCTATCCAGAACTCATCAAGTAGAAAAGTTTTAGTTTCACCTGGTTAAATTTTTTTAGAAACTCTTCTTTAAGTCTATTAATCGAAAAAATAATCGACAGATTAATAGATTTGCAAAATAATTGTTAGTTGCAGCCCTACTTTACACTGCTTGTAGTTAGCTTTCCGATTTCTGTGTTGCACCAAGTTTTAATTTACAAGCACACAAAATTTTAGGTTAAAAGTTGGAAAAGCTCAATTTAAAAGTACTATCGGTGTTGATTTTTTGTTTTTATATCTCTTATTGGTGTAAAATGACTTTGAAAACACAGTTGGGTAACTGGGGTTGTGATTTTATAGGATATTAAGTTTTTAAAGCGTTCCAAAATATGATAAATAAATAGAAGCCGCCAGCCTGCTAGAGTGGATTACATTGCAGGATGCACAAGAATGGTGCCAGCCAGCTGCTATGATTAAATATTGTAAATTTCATGAGTGCTTTGAACAGATTCCACTTAGATTCTGAGTTGGATTTAAGATGCAAAGCCATTTAAACTACTTGATACAGAGTTTAAGTCAAATGAAACCCAAGTAAGGATGGATTCTACTAGGAAATTATGATGATGGATCATATTCTGAACAGCTTATTTTCCTGTTTGAATTTCTTTTTCTTAAATGCTGTTCCTCTTGTAACAGCTTGAAATATTATGGGATTTGCCAGTACAGTACCTATGCATTCAATGTGAACACTTTAGGCACCGAAAAAACTGATGATGTCTTACTTTGTCTTTAAAACTGCAGCAGAGATAACTGGATTACCTGCTAAATCGGGGTGATAGAGATTTGTTGTCATTTTCTTTGAAGATTTCATGAATCCTGCTGCATGAGCACCCAAGCTTTTATTCACCATGTGTTGCATTACTGATGGATCTGGGACTAAAAATCAGCAAAGTGGTCTAATAACAGCATTGCCTAGGCTGGGTGGATGGATGGTTTTCTTATCATGTTAAGACATCTCAAATGGAAAGTGAAACAGACCACTTGACATACTTTCTGCTTAATTTGTTTAACATCATTTTACTATTAACCGTCAAATATAAGAAACTGGATAAATAAAACACGATGCAGATTAAACTATTCAGAAAATCAGCACTTTTAAAGTGCCATGCATGCTACAAAACATGAGTGACTCCTGTTTTTAACTTGCTGTTGACAAGTAATGAAACTGAAATCTGATCTGTTATAGCTATATTATTTATTTAGCTGCTTTTGAAGCCTTGAAAAGCGTGCTCGTTTCTGCATTGGTATTTTGCTGCAGCGCTGCCTTGCCGCAGATATGCACCGCCGTATCTTCACTGTAGGTGTTCTGTAGGCTGATGCGGGCTCTTTCTGCCCTCTCTTTGTGTTGGTGCATGTGCTTTGGTTTGTGGTGTGAAAGCAGCTTGGCTCAGATGGATTAACACGTGCTGCCTCTTCTTGGAGGGAGCTGCACAGTTGGTAGCTGTACAGCTGGCATCTTACGGGGACACTGAGAGGGAAAGCTATTATGTGTCTGCCAGTCACATGCAACCTCAACACGCTGTAGGGACAGTAGAGTCTCATAAATGATGCAGATTTCCTTTATGCTGCAGTCGTTTGATGTAGATGTGTGGTACTCAGAACGAAGGCTCTGAGAGCGTTCTGTGCAGCCTCCACACGTTTTAATAAACTGTTGTTTTTTTTTGTAGAGTTAGATCATTTAACAATGGTAAGGAATATAAACTGCTTGCTGGGGATATTATTGATTAAATACCCGGTGCATTGCAGTGAAACTTAAAGTTGCACTGCAGCAGCAGCAAAAAGAGACAACTGGCGACATTTAGAGAGCATCTTTAAACAAATGAGCATCCTAAGCCCATGTAGCATTTGGAGGTTTTACATACAAGCAGGGTTAATGTTTCAGTCTGCCATGTTGAACTTAGAGCCATAGTTCTTAGGTTTTCTTTCTCTTAACTGTTAGAGTGGGGTGGAAACATCATTGAGGACATAACCAGCTGCAGAACAGTTTGCATTGAAGTTGCTGTTGATTGAAACACTTTGGCTAAATGTCAGGATGTCGTTCAAGTTGTTTTTTCCCATTATTGTAAGGATATTTGCTGTAAATCGATTTACTAAAAGATCAGAACTGATGTTCTTGGCTTTCATGGGAAATGGTGTGGTACATGGTGAAACACGTCAGGAGGATTGCTTAATGAAGTGCATTCCAGTCTTCAATATGTGCAATATTATTGTCAGGAAAAACTAGCTGTGAGGTAATGTTTTGCAGGTTATTTTACATGCCTAAACAGCAACATTTCGATGGAATCTTACTGCTCTTCTGTCTACAGCCTACTTAGATCATAGT
>NW_015150709.1:520771-523222 GCF_000732505.1 Cyprinodon variegatus
TTCTTTTGCTGTGACACTCAAGGTTCCTGTCCCAGAATGGGGCGTGGAAAAGTACGAAGTGCACCAAGTGATTTCCATGCTTTAACCTGTCTCTGCTTGGTCTGGTCAGTAAACACAGCAACGCAGATCTAAACACACAATTCATCAGAGGCCAGCCATTGTCTTATGATATCTCTCTTTTTGATCACACCTTAACAAAAGCACATCTCTATTCAGGATTTTCCCTTTGAGCTTTACTAACTTCATCCATCTTACAAACTGCATAAGACTTCATGTGATAAAACAAGAGAAAAGCTAAAAAAAATAAGTGGTTTTTCAGATTTTAATGAACTAATCAGAAAAAAATGTTCGAGTTTGTATTTGTCACCCTTTACTGGGATGTCTCCAAATAGCAAAATCACTTCAGACGTCCAAAGCCAGTAAAGAGAAATCCCAGAACACCAGCACTGACCAGTACGGGAAAATAAAATAAATCACTAAAACAATGTTGAAAATCATGTTATGCTGCAGTTTTACAAAACTTCCTGTCAGGCTATTTTGAGTTTGCAATGACATCTGAAAAAGCTACAAAGGATGTTTTTGTCACAGTAACTTTCTAGTTTTATTTCTGGCCCTTCTTTGCTCACACACACTCATATTAGGAGGTTTGCTGTTGATTGTGATCCACATTAGCTGAACAGATGCAGTATATCTGCTGGCTGCTTTCAGAGAACAATTAAATACATTTACGGAAATTAAACAAAGAGGGATTCCTGAAATCTTGGCCCTGATTGGTGCCTTGATTTCCTAATTTGTGTTTTTTTTTTATCTGAGTGTTTGAGTATGAATTCCAGCTCATGCCTCAACTGGTTTTATCATCACACCTGTACTGAGTTGCTGACTGGGAGCAGTCATACTGAATAGATGATGGTCTTGCTTTTTGTTTTTTTTAATGATGGTTGCATGGACTTGTCGTTTTTTTTTTTTGTTTTTTTTTCTCATCTACAGGATACATTATTCTATTGATCCGAGCCTTTGGAGGTCATTAGTTGATTCAGTCTTAGACCTGGATGCAAATAAAAAACTGTAGCAGTTTTGTTTTGCTCTGTATTGTAAAGGAGGAGGAGAGATGTTCTGATGTTACAGACTTCCTTCATCTTTCTTGACTATCTGGAAATCTTCATCTCATCATGCTCCTGTTGCACGGTTCCCTCTATTGCTCCAGGTTTGGATTTCTGCGGCTTTACATTCAGTCTTGTGTGATTTAATGTAAATGATTTCAAAAGAGTTATAAAAAGTATGAAGCAGTCTTCTGCTAAAATTGGACAGCTGTTAGCATCTGATCCAGAAAAGGCCTTTAATTTGACCCCAGAACAGATGTTGGTGACTTGTATGGATTGAAGCTTTCTGAGGGTTTGGCTCTGAGAACCATTTCTGCAGAGCCACTATTATTGCTGCTCAGGGCAAGTCGACCAGAAAGGATCAACTAATTAAAGTGGGAGTCGTGTCATTAAACTCCCACCTACAGCCAGTGAGGTTAGGGGTCCCTGAAGTCAGAAACGGCTGACCTCAGATGTTCCCTGTGCCTGCTCAGACCTGCTTCTTACATCGACAGCTGTAACCATCTACTGATAACAATGATCTGCATTAATCGCTTTGACATTATAAACTTATACCACTAAACCTGAAAGGGATTAACAATGGATTGCAATTATGAAAAACATTAATGATATATCTATTTTTCTCACAAATGCCACAGCAGTTGGCTTTTGTTTTAACAGAACAATACATCAACAACCGGAATTTTCGACGTGCACACATCCTTTTTTTTCCGATCCAATTCATACCGATACTTGGGCTTAGTGTATCGGCCAGTATTGATCCGATTCAACCGTCAAATGGATAAACAATAACAATTAAGCAGCAAAAAGAAATAAATAAAAATTCCATGTAAAGTGCACTGGATTGGATCTGTGGTATCTAATCATCGATATCCAATCCAGATATAGGATCGGTGCATCTCCAGAGAATTTTTCTCCCTCTTGTCCCTCCGTTGTCGCTCAAACTTGCGTCTTGTTTTTTTCCACTTCCTCACCGCTTCGGCCGTATCTAGACCAACAGATATTTTGTGATTGTCCCTCTTATGTTTTTTGCCGTGGAATAACAGCGCAAAATTGGGCATAAATAAAATATGTCTGCGTCATACCTGCGACAAGATCACTGCAACACACTGCTGTGGGAGTATAACCAGGCCTTAAGAGTTCAATAGGCTTAGCAATAAATCAAGCTGTTCATATACAACAAAAAGAGGGCAAATCTGCCTCTTACCCTCCTTATCTTCAACATAGCTCTCATATGCAGCAAATGGGATGTAATGTATAAAAGGAGATCTGCAGACATACTTTTCCCTTAATATTCCATAAATAACCTACACGAAATAAAGCTTATTAAACTCCAAAATGCTTTTTTTTG
>NW_015150709.1:525032-525983 GCF_000732505.1 Cyprinodon variegatus
GAGATCTGCAGACATACTTTTCCCTTAATATTCCATAAATAACCTACACGAAATAAAGCTTATTAAACTCCAAAATGCTTTTTTTTGTTGTTTTTTTAAACTATTGATCGTTCATCCTATCTTCAATAATTTCATTCTTCTTCATCCTGCATTTTCTTACACACATTGTATTTTCTTCCAAATGTCATGATGCCAATTTTGAGCAAACTTTTAAAAAGTCTAAAAAGAACATTAGAATTTGATTTGTTTCCATCCATTGAAGCAGATTAACTAGGCTATCAAAGCATAATGTCATCGTTATGCAAACATTGGTACAAAGGCTGACAGAATCACCATGGTACCTAAATAGCTTTACAGGTAGAGCTGCACTAACAGCATTTCCAGTAAACAAATGCTGCTTTAACCACAGTGTTTGAACTTTAGACTCTAAAATGGAGATTCATGGATACAAAACTTTGCACCAATATTGACATAATTGCTGTTATGGATGGCATATAACTGTTTTTTACTGATATATGTACTTTCCTACACTTTCAAAATAGTGAGAAAAAATAAACACCACTGATCTATCTGCTCTGCTTTGATTAAACACAACCATCCTGCACTGAATCACTATCATTTTCATATGACAAGGGCTGCACCTTTCGATTATTTGACTAATTGGTTAATCTACTAATGTTGTTGATTAATCTAAATAGAAATACTTTTAGTAAATAAAAAATTCTAAATAAACTAATATTTGGAATAAAGTGGAAAAAAGCATTTATTAAACCTTTTAAAATATATTGCAAATGGATAAACATATAAAATGTATATACATTCATACATATTTGATTATATAATAAAGAATTTAATCTTTGCAAAAAAATTGTATATAAATATTTGTTTATTACAGCTCTATGTAGGTTATCTATTCAGAAAATGGTATATTTTAGAGTCTATGTGCCGTTA
>NW_015150709.1:526571-544561 GCF_000732505.1 Cyprinodon variegatus
AAAACATTTCAGAAACCGTATGTATCAAATATGATACATTTGGCATTATAGGGTTAATCAGATTAATCACCTCTGTCGGGAACATGACCGAACTGCACCTCTTGATAAACAAACTGCATCAAAATAGAAATAAATAACCATTATTAATATTACCGATGCTAATGCCGATATATTGTTTATCCCTACAAGCGATTATCAGCACCTTCTTAAAGGCTACATCAACTATAACAAACTGGATTAAATTGGAGAATTTGAGTTTTGAAAAGTAGCGATATTTGACCAAATGCCTTTTTCTTACAACCCTAATGGTTACTGATACAACACGACGGACATTGTGATATCCAGTTGTGGCAAAGAATCCACTAACGGCTAATAACAGAACTTTTTTTTATGTTTCTTAGGAGCAAAAAATGACATTTGGGTATGCTAATGTGACTTTTGCTAATGATTGCTTCTAAAGTTTCTTGTTTCATTGTTCTTATAAATGTTTCAAGTGTTATATTGATCTATACAGTGAGTGTGCGTTCAAAGAGAGAGATAAAAATGGATAACTCATCTGCGTAGCTCCATATGAATGAGTGTAAAGTGCTTTAAGTGGTCGGAATAACTGGAAGTGCACTTTGTAAATTCAGACCATTTACATTGTGTGGCAACTAATTAGGAGTTAGTTCAATATAATCCATAAAAAAAAAATTTCTGATTGATTTGCTTTACAATTCTGAACATTTTATTTGAAATAGTATTTCTTAGAACGGTCACCTTAATTTAAAAAAAACAAAATATAAAGAGCATCTAATGAGATTTCACTTTTTCTGTAAAAAAGCAAAACAGAAACTGCAAAAGGTGTTTAAAAGATTTTTATTTTATTTTTATGTTTGCATGATGATGGAATAGGCGACTGATTGCAACCCAAGAACATCCAGTATGTCTGACTGTAAATTTAACAGAGAATCGCTAAACTAGTTGTCTCTGCTCTACATATAGTTTATAGCAGTCGTCTTCAACGTTTTCCAGGCTAAGGAAACACAAACTGGAGCAGGGACTATATAATTTCCCCCTGGGATTATTAAAGTATTTCTAATTCTCATTCCTGGTTGATAGGACAGGTGTTGTGAATGAAACGGTGTCCAGCTTGAAAGAGCTCCTGTGTGTCGCTGAATGTGTGCATTGATGACTGAAAGACATCTTCTGCCTCCATTTATCTGTTTACTACAGTGTGTTGATTTCATGTTAATGTGTATTTAAAGACATTTCAATGAGTGGAAAAAAATTGTGGAATGAAATTTTTTTTAGCTGTAAGGGCTGGATGACTGAACATGACCTGCTGCCATTTCAAAGAGCTTGTGTTCTATCTCAGAGTTAGTTAATTCAGAAATGTTACATCTTCCATTGGTACTGGACTTTGCATCTTTGGCTGGGTCAAGGATCTCTGAATTTATCTTCTTAAACATAAAACTGCCCACTTTCACCTCAGTGCTACTCCTCTGCTGTGGTCAAACATGTTAGACCTAAAGAGCTGGAGTAAGAAAACTACTCCTGTGTAATGGAAAGCTAAGAACCTCGAGGAGTTAGAAATAAAAAAATTTTTAAATGTCGATTATGTTGCCAATCTAATTTTCCGGCTCTACTCCCAATAATTGGAGCTAACGGACCAACATCATCCATGCAAACATATTTAATTAGCATTCTGTCTTATGGCTGTTTTGGTTTTTATGCGGCACAGACGGAAGCAGGAGGCGATCAGGGAGAAAAGTAGAAGCCTTCAGGTTATGTTAGAGATGCAGACTCTGACCAGGCAGAACGATCAACCTCTGAATTCTTCTCGTAGTGTTTTTTACCCCCTCACTGACGAGTCCAGTCACGTTGACGAGGCGTCGCTCTGTTCTTCACTGCAGCTCTTCTCATTTAGCATGGTGTGTGTGTGTGTTGGAGCCTATTTGTCAGTCACACCCCTTTCAGTCACTGATCACAGGGATTTTTCAGCAAATGCTGCGTTTCTGCACATTTCCTCCTCGCTTTATGTCACATCCCATTTTCCCGTTTCTCTCCTTTCGTTGTTTTATTTGTTTAGTTTATTTTGCAGCCTATTCTATGCTGTTTAACTGTCTTTAATTTTTGGTACACAGCTTTCTGCCGACTTTTTGTCTCCACTATTTCTGTCCAATTTTACCTGCAGATTTAAATCTATTGATAACTAAAACAGGAATTTATAGTTAATTAATACTTAATTCAAATCAAGGGAAAAACCAAGTAATGACCGTTAATTAAATGATTATTTCTGACATGTTGTTCAAATAGCAGGTGTTATTTATGGCTAACCTTTATGGTTGGATGTTTTGTACTGGCTTTTAAAATCCAAGATGTCTCAGTAAATGTCAATAACTTGGTTTTTAATTCAGGCAGAGTTATTAGTTATTAACCACAAGTAAAATGTTTATCTCAGTCTTTTCCAGTTGTTAACTCAAAGGAAAGTTGTTTCTGCTCTTTTAGACAATAGGTCACTGCTCTGCTGTATAAATAATCACAGACTAGTGCAGGGCGATACGACCTCAAATTAATATCACTATAAATGGGGCAGTTTTACCTTGATAACATTAAAAGCATGATAAATAACCCGGCTCCTCCACAGAAGTAAAGGCATGTGCAGGAAACGCAGCTGATCTATTTATAATTTAGTTTTTGAATAAATCGCATAACATATTACTTTCAGTTAAATATTAAATTCTTGTACCCATTCAGGTTCAAAAATTTAACAATGTCTCATTGAACAGGAGAAACATGTTTCCTCTCTTTCAAAAATCTTTTGTGCAAAGGTAATGGAGCCTTTTGCACATCTTTGAACTCGACAGTATGGTTGAGCTGTAGGTGGGGGAGGTTGGATGTGTTACTTCGGGTAGTCCCGACGTTTTTTTAGCCAAACTTTGCATTTCGCGTTCTTTTGCTTAACATCTATTGCGTAATTTTGATGCCACCGAAGTGAGCGTCCAGGTAGAACAATGTGCATGTGAAGTCGCGCACACCCTCGCTCAAAACTGGTCTTCTGCACGCTCAACTCTGACAACGCGCTCTTGACTTCTTCTCTGCAACAGCAGGTATCAAAACTGAGGTCGGTTATTGAGGAAACATGGACCGAGACCCTGAGCCGAAACTCAGAATTAGGTTGAAGCGTCCATCTTGTTTACACTCCATACTCATCATTCAGCTCATGACATATTTTAATACTCTTCTTGTCAGCTGCTTGCATATCAAACCTAAAAGGAAAAAAGTTATTTTTTTTGCTTCATTGAAGTAGTTCTTTGCTATAAATGTTTAATTCTCTCTGGAGAAAGGGCACACAGAAACAATATCTCTGTCATTCTAAGCAGAACGAAATCTTCAGCTGTAATTTAACAATTCAATCAACTTATTAGTTTCAAACACACTTTTTTTTCTTTACAACAGGTGACATGATGATTTCAAACCATCATTTGAAACCTTAATGATGTTTGGATCGTTTACTCCAGTCTGTTTTTTAAATCTGCTTTGGTTTATTGGTCATAGGTTGATCCATGCTGCAATTAAACCTGTATGTTTGTTTTTATGGTTATTTATTGTCAAATCAACTTTCCCCCCATTTTCAGTCATCAGATGAACAGTGATTGGGTTAAAGAGCAACAACTCCATTTTATTATGCTGTCAATATCAAGGTCTCCGTGTTTGACCAGCAAGGTCCTTTATAAGGGATGCAGTCAGGCTGCATTCAGGTTGTGCAATGCTCTGATAATAGCAAGCTTAAAAAAGGCCTGTTAGGATTGCTTTTGTGCAGCAGCTTTCAAAGAAGCAGCAGCTTAAGGGCAAAGCTTTTTTTATTTTCTTTGCTGCTGAAGGATTCCGTCAGATGAAGAGAGAGCGCTGTCCTCGTGAAGCTCCCTCTGGTTTTAATAGAGCGGAGAAGAATGTTTTGCTTGCTTTTATATTTGTAGGCAAGTTTTAAACATGCAGAATGAAGAAGTTGACACAAGTTTTCTGCACGGATGATGAGAATTAAGATAGTTCTAAAAGATTCCCTTTTCCACTGCAGTAGCTGCAACATATTTAAAAATAAATTGTCCAAGCAGGATGTTATTTTCCAGCTGGTGAACTTTAGAGTCTAAAAATAGAGACTGGTGTACTTTGCAGAGGAAGTTGTTCAATCAAGAAGATAAAACAAGTAATGTATCTTTTTGATAAATTACTCATTAAAAGAAGTGCAATCAATAGAAAAGCATCTAAAAGAGCCTGTTTTAGTTTACTAATGGAAGGTAACAGGATTCATCCCTCGTTCCTTCCTTCTTTCTTTCCTTCCTTCCTTCTTGTCTTTTCAGTGATTTTATATCAGGTTGTAACAGTATAATAATAGTGTTTTTCTTCTTCCTCTCTGTTTCAGGATGAGACTGGAGCCTATGTAATTGACAGAGACCCAACCTACTTTGGTCCCATCCTGAACTACCTGCGGCACGGCAAACTGGTTTACAACAAGGAGCTCGCAGAGGAAGGTATCTCGATGGAAGTTTATGGCTATTAGGCATCGGAACAAGGATTTGAACCCTGCGATAAAATTCCGTGAAAATTCAAAAAATATCCACTGGACTTGGTTTTCAAGATTTGAAGACGTTTCGCCACCTCTCCAGGAAGCTTTCTCAATTCAAATGTTCCTGGAAAGCTTCCTGGAGAGGTGGCGAAACGTCTTCAAATCTTGAAAACCAAGTCCAGTGGATATTTTTTAAAATTTTTATGGAATGACTATGACCTGGATGACTGAGAACCTTCATCAGCATCTGGGATAAAATGTTTCCAACTCAGTAATCAAGTGATAATGGCTTCTTTATTTGATGGTCCCAGATGCAGATAAAAAGTAGTGAACGGTAAAGAGGTGATGCATTCACAGTGCAAACCTGATGCTGAGCCAGAGTTAAATATTTGACCTGTGTGCTTGGAAACTTATCATTCACCCTGTAAAAACATGTGGACTAAGGTTTGCAAATTACCCCTCATTTACCTCTTTGTTGTTCAGCAAGCAAGGCAAAATCATGACGTCAAAAAAACTTCATTTGCACATCAATATCAACCACAGTCGCTCGTTCCAGCCCAGCCAGATTTAGGCCATTAGGACAACATCGCAAAATGATTTTACGTAAAGTTAACAAAGCAGAACCTTAAAACTCACCTTAACATTTTAGCTGTGCATAAAGTGCTGGCCACTTTAACTGCAATTAGTGCTAATTTGATCTAGTTTGTGTTTGGATTAAGTTATGCTGTTCAGCAAGAGTGTAGCTGATTGGTTGGGTCATGATCAAATGGTGCTTCATCCAATCAGAGTTGTGCTGAATAATACTGCTGAGGTTCCTCTTCATGTAGTTTATGTTGGGAGGTAAACTAGCTCACGGGTACATACTGCCACCTGATGTTTATTAGGGTGCAACTTCTTTAAATAAAACCCTTTTTGCATGAGCTGAAATGGTTATAAAATTAATAAAAGTGTAATCTTAATCCAATATAGTCTATAAGGAAAGGGGGTTTTAAGTCTTTGCCTGTGATACCAGGAACCTGGCTCTGATTCCTGGTCCCATTTGGTGTGGAAACTTTCCCAGCTAATGATTCGCTCTGATGTCCCCTGAATATGAGAGCAGCTAAAAAGGACACTAATACTCAAAGGATAAAATCATAGTTTCATTAGGATTAATATTCATTTTCAAGATGTCTACAACGACCTGATTGGCCCTTTATCTGCGCTACGTTTAACGGTCCTGCAGAACAGTGATTTTCAACCTTTTTTGAGCCGTGGCACAGTTTTTACATTTACAAAATCCTTGGGCACACCAACAACCAAAATGACACAAAATGACACTCTAACACAGTACATATTATAGATATAGTTAATAATATAGTTTCTAAATGTATTTATACTCACTTAGTGTAAAACCTGGGCCTATTTCGATGAACACAAAAGGGATATACAGGCAGGAATGGTAGAAAGACAAACAAAGCTCTTCCTCAACAGTTCTTAGTCTCTCTCTGTTTTTTGTTTTTATCGCTGTGAAGCTTGAGGAGCTCAGCTCACATAGATATGTAGCTGAAAACTGGAGCAATGTCAAAATAGCTTTGTTGGCCAGCATTGAGAACTCCTTGGCAACAGTTAACCAAAAACCATCCAAAGGAAGGTCAGCAAAGTTAACTCTTGCTTTAAAGTCATATCCAGCAACCAATAATGTGCTTTATGGGTCCCTAATCTAGTCTAATTTCACACAGTACACCTGGCGATCTCTCACGGCGCACTAGTGTGCCGCGACACATTGGTTGAAAATCACTGCTGTAGAGAATGAAATGAGATGTGCAAAAGTGACCTAAAAAAGATGGCATATAGAAGTATCTTTGAGCAGTTAGTCTAATGAAAACATTTAGATGCCCATAATGGATCCTCGACAGAAGAACCCAGAATATAAACAATCTGTACGTCTATCAGACGACCTATGATCAATGGGAACTGGAAACACGCAGGGATTGGTAATAGAGCAACCTCATCAATGGTCACAATATCAGGGAGAAGAAGAACTGCTTCAATGCAACATCTACTAGGCTTCTATTTAGAGCGTTATGATCTAAATTCTGCAGGTCAACAGTATTTTTGTCCTGTTGGACCAAGACTTCGACTGCCCACGATGCCCTGATTGGATGAATATTTTTAGTGGCCGAGATGCTGAAGCTCACAGACTCTGGTGGAGATGGAGAAACAGACAGGAAGTCATCTCACATGTGCAGATAATGTGCAGCAGTAATGTTATTATAACACTGTACCACAGTAATTTCAGCAGGTTTATTTGCATGATTTACCTCTGCAGGTGCATCGGATGCTTTAACAGATATTTAACAGTTCAACATAATAAAATTGTTAGAAAATAGAGATTAACTAAATGAGGAAGCTCCTGTTTTTCACACAATGACCTGAATGCTGTATTTCTAATATTAACGAGATGAAACAACAGTTACGAGGGGATATATACGACCCGCTGCAGAGTAAATGACAGTTATAACAAATAGAAAAAGATTTCAAACAATATTCAGTTAGAGGTTTGAAATATGTGATTATGTTTCAGGGGAAATGTGTAAGATTTTGTTATTTTATGCAAACATGCTAAGATTTAAAGAAATGTACATTATAGGGATGTATTAATGCCAGAAAGCTGAAAAATGTGTCTTGTTCGCATTTGCAGGGACTCAGTGCATCATTGTTTTGCTAGAACTGACTGTTTTTCTTTTTTCTGGTTTGAAGGAGTCCTTGAGGAGGCAGAGTTTTACAACATCACCCCACTGATCAAACTTATCAAGGACAGGATCATAGAGAGGGACTCAAAAGCCACACAGGTAAAGACTCCACAATTTTGGAAGATTTAAACTTCTCTGCTTTTTTCTGACTAAAAATATGTTATTTTTTTCACAGTATTGAAAGGACGGGTAGCTATGATCATAAGCTGTGTAACATCTTTAATAATATCAACAATAATATCTGATATAGATAAATATTTATTTATTTAATGAACAGAAAACTCTGGAGTTGACACATATTTCCTCAGCCCACCTAGATCACATTTTCGGATACCTGTGAAATCTTAAATTAGAGATTACATAAAGAATCCAGAGTTCCTAAATATATAGCAGATTATTATCAACAGCATCAGACATAAGTCTTTTATTTGGGCATTGCTTTTCTTGCTTGGTCTTGCATAACGTCTCTAAAATGTTCGCCCACTGTAGTGATTAAGCCACGTAAGTGACTTAGTGCTACACTCTGCCTCTGGATAAACAAGCTAATATGTCAAGAATGAAAGATTTCATCTTCTGGTCACTTTTTATCTGTGTTTGATAGCTGCCCATGAAGGCGGCTTCTAAAGGTTCAAAGAAGCTCGATCGCCTGTTTCCGAGCTTCTGAGCTATGAAAGACGTCATGCATGAGTTTCATTCAGCGATAGATGTAAAATAACTAGTCTGTCAGGTTTTCCTTATTTTCTTAGTTCTTTATCAGTGGCCTCACCTCTCTCTCTCTCTCTCTCTCCGTCCCCCAGCAGGTACCACCCAAGCATGTCTACAGAGTGCTGCAGTGCCAGGAGGAGGAGCTGACCCAGATGGTCTCCACCATGTCGGACGGCTGGAAGTTTGAGCAGGTCAGCGTGCGCACCTGCAGAAAGCCCCGCACCGGACTGCTCTGGACTGTGGGTTGGACTCACGCAGCTGCTGACCCTTTAGTTTTGACCCCGGTCTGATCCCCTGACCTTAGCCCTGCTCTCTGCACTCCTTCGTAGTTTTTTCATGTTCTTTAAAGAACCTCTCAGGCACGAAACAGAACAGCTGTAGTTAGAATTAGGTGTTAATTTGTAAAACTAATAAGAAAAACATGCAAAAGTTTGCTTCGACGGGACAATTATCCCCTCCTCTGTCTTGGTGTTTCACATCAGCACCAATAAACACTCTTCGAGCTTTAAGGGTATGAATACTTTCACAAGGTTCTGGACATACTTATTTCTACCAGAAAGGGCTAATAAGGTAGATTTCAGATTTTATAAAAGAAATTCTGATTCATAAGCATCTTTCTAGATACAGTTGAGCTTCTCTCTGGTGTCCAGAGCAAGACAAGTAGACAGATTATTGAAAATTACTGTGGAGAATTTCTACATTCTGACGAGAACTAGACTGTGTACTGAGGCTTTCTGAGTTCATAAAAGAGATATACAAAGAGGTCAAGATCTTCTGGTTTCTGCTCCTTACATAAAGAGCTGTAGGTCTAAATCGCTCCCTCTCCTGCAGCTTTTCCTCCCTGCTACACTGCATGCTGCGTTGCTGCTTCCAGAACCCTGCCTGGACTAAAGTGCCTCCACTGCTTTCATTTAGATTCCCTGCCTCCCTAAACTCAACCCCGCATGAGAGCCAACACCACGTCTTGCTTTTTCAAACTGATCCTTTATCTGCCCGTGTTTTCTGTGCCACCCAATTATCGACCCGCCCCTGACAACCACGCTTTCTCTGTGTCTGTCCTCTGTGTACCTCGCTCCTCCTCTAGATGGTGAACATCGGCTCCTCGTACAGCTACGGGACAGAGGACCAGGCCGAGTTCCTGTGTGTCGTATCGAAGGAACTTCACACGCCTGGGTCGGGCCTAGGAACGGAGCAGAGCCACAAAACCAAGGTGACAGAATGTTGAAGGTTTGCTGTTATGCTGTGGTCCGTGTCCTTGGCTCATCCAGGCACGTTTATGTTGTAAGAGAGAAGAGGGGAGCCCTCCTCCAGCTGGAGTTGTGCCATGCATCAAATGATCCAAATGTCACTCGTCTCAAAATGTCATTCACACACATTTTAACTGCTCTGCTTCTCCGTCCTGCTCCCACCCACCATCTTCCTCTCCATCAGCTCTTTCTCTCTCTCAGATATATTGATATACATGCTGGTTAAGGTTCTCAGTCATCCAGGTCATAGTCATTCCAAAAAAATTAAAAACAATCCACTGGACTTTTCCAAGTTTTAAGATGTTTTGCTTCCCATCCAGGAAGCTTTTTCAATTCAAAATGTCAGGAAAAGCGTCGATCTGTTCCAATTTGCCTGCTTTCAAAACAAAAACAGGGCTTTGTTGGGCTACTGTATATAACCTCGAACTCAACACTATTTCTGACATTTTAAATTGAAAAAGCTTCCTGGATGGGAAGCGACACGTCTTCAAACTTGGAAAGAAAAGTCCAGTGGATTGTTTTAAATTTTTTTGGAATTGATCTACATTTTCTGCACTTATCCTTAGACATTCAACTCGACTCCTTTCTGACACTCATCAGCGTTTTACGTTTTTCATTTTTATTTTTTATTTTTGTCTTGCTTTTTTTTTTTTTCCTTTTCTTTCTCTCCTTTGTGTTTTCTCTTCCTTCCCTCGTGCCGAATGAAGCCACCAGAGAAGCCGGAGGAGGAGGCGGCGAAGGAGGAAGAGGAGGAAGAAGAGGGAGGGAGAGAAACCACACCGAATGAGTGGCTTAGAGAATGAGGGAGTCATGTTTCTTTGTTCCAAAGAGAGGCAGGAATGGGTGAGAAACCATGCAGAGGATGTCAGTGGCTACAGATTATTGTGTGTTTATATGTTTCTATGTCTGCAGAAACATGGTGGGGGTGTCATACCACAGCGCTTAGGGTTAGGCTTAGTTTGAGCTTAGCTTATTGAAACGATCAAGGTACCAAAAAACTGATAATTGGGTAAAAGCAGTTTAAATAAGTCCACTATAACAGAGATGGGGATGTTTTACTGCTCACTTACAAAACATTCTGCACCAAAAATAAGGATATAACCAAAGAGTTTATTGTTTTTAGTGTTTTTTCAGAAAGTGAAATTCGTTTTAGATTTAACACTCAGAAAGTTCAAACCTTGATTTGATCTAATTGTGAAAATTCATTCCAAACACCTGCAAAGGTTTTCTTGAGTCTAGTCGTTCTCAAAGTCTGGGTTAGTAGGAAATAAAATTATGTGGAACTTCTGGCTGGACAGATGTCTTACTGACACCCTCAACAAGTTACAGGAAATGAAAAAGGACATTTTTGAAGAAGCTGGTTGTTCAGAGCGCCGTATCAAAGCACATTCATAGAAAATTGATTGGAAAGAAAACTTTGCACCAGCAACAGGAATGACTGTATTTTCACTAGAGTCCCAAATCAAGTGCCGCTATGAACAGACGGATCCTACTAGGGCGGAAACAATTAATCGGATTAATCACAATTATCAATTACTAAAATAATCCTTAACTAATTTAGTAATCGATGAATCGTTAACTGGTGTACAGTTTGCATTTAAAATGATAATAAAAAGTGTCTGTCAAAAAGGTCTGTTGTAAAGTGATGCTGTTACGTGACGCCTCCCCCTCGTTTCTCCACAGTCGCTGTATTAGATCTCAGTCAGTAAACACACCGTGCCAAGACCAGAGTTAAATCTGCACACCTTCACAGAACTACACACACAACATAAATGGGGGAAAAAACTGAGTTTGTTATGGTCTCTGAGTTGATAGTTCAGTTATTTACTGTCATGCATTCACTACATTCATCCTCATCATCATCTCAGTCACTGCAGCCACACCGCAGCTCAGACCGGATGAAATTATTCTGTCCTGTTAGAGTTTTACCCTGCTGATCATAACAGCTCCTGATTTTTATTTTTGTTCTGCTTCACAGCTTTTCCAGATCCACGGGTCCCGCATGTAAAACGACGGGAGGCCGTGGGTTTCCATCAGCGGTCCGTCTGTAAAACTCTGATTTTATTTTAAACGGGTGCCTGAGGGCATCAGCAAACGATGAGAAATAAGGTCAGCTGTAGCAAAATGCTTCGAAAACATTTTCCGGTTTAATTGTATGTAGATAGCTGAAGGGCAGTAATGGATCTTAGTAAATTATAACCAAAGAGTCAAATCACAGCTGGCTGAAGCAAGGGGCAGAAGCCCTGAGGTGACGGACCTTCAGAGTGTTCACTGCGGAGTGAGTGACAGTGGGAATGGTGGTGCAGCATCTGGCCCATGACTTTTCCTTCAGTGGCGTCTGTTCATGCTGCATCATGTACGATCACAATAGAACAGAGTACACCTGCTTTTCATTTCTATTCGGCTCCTATTTGCTGTTAAAATCTGATAATAATTACCTTAAGATAGCAAGAAGATATCAAGAATATAAAATGGACTTTCAGCTGCTGAGTCACAGGCTCCGTTCTTAATCGCCTCCACAATTGCTCATTTGTTCACAAAAAAAATATGTATTTGCGTTTGAAAAGCTGCACCGCCCTCCAACATCCGTCCTTTTAATTATGACGATATAATCACTTAGGCGCTAGAAGAGTGAGGAGCTATCAGGCCAATGGTCTTCCTCTGTTCTCAGTGGGGAACATGGTATATATATATGGATCTGCTGTGATACTGGTGGCATAGGTGTGTCCATCAGGTGTGAGTTATTGGCAATTGAATTATTTAAAAAAATCTATTTTTTTGTAAATACAGAAAATGGGTTAAAATAAAGACATTCTTGGCCTTTTTTCCTAGATGTATTTGTTTAGAGATATGTTCAACAAGAAGGGATGAGGAGGTTACTGCTGTAGGAGAGGCACAGTTTGGTCTTAAGTCTTAAATTTGCACCAGAGCTTCCTGGTGCTGCTGCACCTCCAGAGGCTGCAGCTGCTGCTGAGTCAATAGGATTTAATGGAGCTTAAAGGGATGATAGGAGGAGCAGATTCCTCTGTATGAGTGCAGATAAGGTGCATCGTCTCATTTCTTTGGCTTCCAATTTATCAGGCTATCATAACCAAGAAAAAATATGATCATCATAGACTTTTGTCCCTGTTTTTTTTTATCATTATCAGAAGTATATTTTTGTTTTATTGGAGATGTTAGCAATTGTTTAAAGACAGCTTGTTTTCTTGAATCTAGGGAGGAAAATAAGATAACACATAAACACATGAAACTGAGCATCGACAGGTAGATGAAAGCTAAGAGTAGCTTAAAAAACTGAAGGATGGTGAAATTTCTCAGGTTTAATTTTCTGCTGGAGACTTAACCCACAGCCTAGAGGTATCAATTCAAAAATTAATTTAAAAACATGAGCCTTAAACCAAGTGATTCTACTGTAATGATGCCATACCACAGGGGGTAATAGTGGGACGATTCAGCCTCATGCTAAATATCTAGAAAGCTGATATTATTAGGTTTGTTTTTATTTAAGTAATGCCAAATTATTTCAGAAGATTCTCAGTCCTCCAGGTCATGGTCAAGCTTGAAAATTTCCAGTCTAGGCAACTGGACATGAAGTTTTTTAGAAGACGTTTCACCTCTCCTCCAAGAGGCTTCTTCAGTTCTAACTAGTGGTGGGAAGCACTGAGATTAATATACTGTAGGTCTAAGAAAGAGTTGGGGATGGGGGGGCAAAAGCTTTGTTTCCCCCCACTGGATTAGCCAGAAAGGACACATGGAGGGTGTTAATGGTGGTCGTTAGGGGTTTCTGATGGATCGTTAACTCCCTCGTCAGCCAATGCTAATTTAGTAATCCGTGACATCCTATTTCCTTTAGTATAAATCTGATCACGGAAGAGATTTTTTTTGTTTTGCCCACTCTTAAAAAAGTGGGAAAGACAAGAAAACATTCCCTTCAAAGCAAATTTAAAATCAGGATTCTCACCAAGACACCTCAACATCTGCAGTAGAAGTAATAATCAGAGAGTAGAAAACGAGCAGAACTGGTGGAACAGCAGAGCATTCATTTTCTTATCCTCAGAATCTCTAGGCTGGAGGACTACCACAAACCTCGCCAGCTTCAGTTAGCCAAGCCCCGTAATTTAGATTTTCTTTTTTTATTACCATGCTTGTTTAATTCTGGTTCCACACAGTGCTGCATGCATCTAGGGAAAATTATAACTACGAAGAAACTAGTGCAAAGAACCCACCTCCTGCTGGTTTAGAAATACAGACACCTTCAGACATCTTATGATTTGGCTCATATATATCAGCACGTTCAACAGGACATACGGAAGAGGATTAGGGGCACTAGGAAAAAAAAAAAAGTTAACTGATTTTTACATTTTATTTCAGTTTAACATGGGGGGAAAAAAGTCAGAATTCTGACTTTTTTCTCAAAATGTTGACTTTTTTCTCAGAATTATGACTTTAATCTCAGAATTCGGACTTTTTTTATTGTCAGAATTCTGAGATTAAGGTCAGAATTCTGACATTAAGGTCAGAATTCTGACATTAAAGTCAGAATTCTGAGAATAGAGTCAGGATTCTGAGATTAAGGTCAGAACTCTACTATACTGAAATAAAATTTAAAAAATCAGTTTACTTTTTTTTTATCCCAGTGGCCCTAATCCTCTTCCATACAACATGAATAACCCTTAGAAAGTAAATGAATGTCACCCTTTGATGACACAAAGAAGCATTAAAAACTAAAAGCTGTGATTTCTACAGGTTTAAAACTTGCCCCACTGCCCCCTAGAGTCAGCTAGAATACTGGGTCAGCATCTAATTTCCTCGTTGAAGCATAAACCCACCTTTAGGCTCACTTCTCTAACAGGGATATCTATAACCATGGTTATTTTGGTCTTTTCTTTTTTCATTTTCATATGAAAATTAATGGGGGGAAAAATAGCTTGAGCTCAAAGGAAACCTTCTACTTCCAGGAGGGCCTGTTGGAAGCAAAGAAATGATGGATGTTTTAAAATAAAACGCCCATTTCTGTGATTAGATCTCTGTAACTATCTGTGCCCCCCAGACTCCTGCTGCAGATGTAGACGGTAACTTCTGTTAGTAGATCAGGTGTGAGCTTCTTCCGCTGCACCAACTGACCAGTGCAGGAAATAAAAGTACAATTAGAGACAATCTAGGCATAAATCATGTCTTTGTGTGTTTTGTAGTTTAATTCTGTGTGAAATTAGAAGCAGGGCTGCAGTATTAAGTAATAGAATAGAGGATTTAAACTTTAAGAACATGTAGCTGATAACAGATCTACGATATATCTACATTAACGTCACTATGGATTTTAGTCATTGTACAACACATTGGTATCAATCAGGCCTGGTTTTGATGAAAAAAGGTGGAAAATGTATCTGTTAATAATAGATATCGATGACGGCCTAAATTTTCCAGCCCTAAAAGTTAGCATCACAGGTAATGACTGACAGAGATGCAGCCATCTTTGTTTTGTCCAGTCGGATCATTCAGTGCCTTGACTTGAAGACTGACCCGACATGTTCAGAGTTGAATCTTTTTACAGTCTGAAAGCTGGGATTGGGTTCTTCTCTACATGATTCTGATGAGATATGTACATGAAACCGTTCAGTTTGAGTTTGTATGTTTGGTTTTATTTATTGTTGTGTGGATGGGTGTGGCCTTTCTGCTTGTTTTCTACTGTATGAAATATAACCATCAGGTTTTCTGATTAGTTTAAGTTTACATGAATGTTTTCCTCCTTTATGGATTATGGCTTATCTCAATGAATTACATCAACAGCTTAAAACATAATTGATTACGTTCAGTTCAAAAAGTGAAACTCTAAATTGTTGCACACGGTGATCTATTACAATAATTTGTATTGGTAACTATGGATAGTTAAAGCTTACCATTAGTAATTTCCTCAGAAAAGGGGTCACAATATAGAAATGTTCTGTTGATAACCCAGACAATGAGGTGGAATATAAACACCGTTTATAGGGAGGGTGACAAAAGGTCTATTGTTGCTGTTTTAGTGCTTATCCAGGCTCACCCATGGAAAGTTGAGTGGAAGGAAAAAGTATGGCAGGAATCCAGACAAACTAAAGCCTGCTTGTCTTTTCAAAGCTTTAACAGAACCACAGCAGATCTTTTAACACCTCGTTGCTTTGGTGCAGAAAGTTGTCCAAGAAGAGACCAGACCAGGTTCTAAATGCAAATACTGTACAGATTATATTTAAGCTGTTTGTATGCCCACATTTCTTTATTGAAAATGTTTAATTTATATATCTTAATTTTCTGTATTTTCTTCTAGCTATTGGCTATGATCAATCAAATTAACAGCAACGACTGTTTTAAATGTATCACTTTGTGTTGAAGTGAAGAATAAGAGTTTCTCCCTTTGAATAAAAAAAACTAAACTAAAACATCTTTTTGCTGATCTAATTCATTGAGATGCACCTTTAAGTTGTATAAACATTTTGCATGTTCTCTTACTTTTCATGAACAGATGGTCGTATCATTTCAATTTGGTGGTTTCTGCTGTATTTCACCGTTTGCAGGGGGTTCACTTTCAGCTGCTCTTTCAATATCTGTGCAAAAACTAAAGCAAAAACCCAGACATATGGGGCTAAAATGGCTGGAAGGCATCTCTGTCTAATGCTGGACTCCTGTTTTCCTTCTGCTGTCCACAGAGCAGTAATTATTTTCTATGTATGAAACAATGTGACACATGAAATGTACCGCGCTTTGATGACTCTAAGGTAATGTTGTGTTATAATGTGGTGGATCGGTTTCTTCTTTTTTTTTAATATATATTTTTTTTTATTATGTACTGATTGTCACTGTTGTCTATAAAAATAAACACTTCTTTGACTTAAGTTCATTGTTTTCTTAAATCATTTGATCAAACAGCTTGATGAAGAAAGGCTGTTTTCACGATTATTAAAGCTGCATGAAGATACAAGCAGAGGTCCATGTGCAAAAGCTCAGCTGCAGTTTAGCCCCTTTAGGAGGGAATATGAAACATTTTACTAAAAGGAAAAAAGAGAGCAGAGTATCTAAATTATGTTTGTCCTCCATCGTTGTTTCTCCTTCAGGCTTATTTCTTGCTTTGGTTTAGTGCAATATTACAAAGCTGCCAGGCCATCAGCGCTACAGGAAGGTGCTGAGGGTGTTATCCACAGTGGCCAGCTGAAGATATTCAGGATGGCCCCCTTCAGAATCCCCCTCTGATTCCCGGCCTTCATCCTCCTCCTCCTCGACTGAACGGCCCTTCCTCCGTATGGATCCTTGTTTTCGGCGCTCCAGGCAGGACAGGATCATTTGGGCCAGATCCTGCTGCAGACGCTGGACGTTCTCTCTGTAAGGTGCAGGAAGAGGAAGGATTGAAAAGTTATTCAGAGATGCTGCAATCATGGCAGTACCAATTTGGTAAAAAGCTTTTTTTTTTTTTCTTCTAATCATCTTTCCTGCCCTCAATGCTATGAAGTATTTCCATCTGGCACAGAGGTGATGTGTGTGAGAGATCAGCTGTAAACTAAGACAAACATCAATATCTGATTTCTTAGAGAATCCAGATCAAGTGAAGGATAAACTTCTCAGCAATTTTCTTTATCAGTAGGTTACAATCTACATGCTTGACACAATTTTTTGCATCACATTTGGATTTCTCATGCAGAAAATGCATAGAGCCAAAGCAAATACCACTTTTGTTCAGCAAAAAAAAGGCTAAATATTAAACCATTTTGATTGAAATTTTCCCGTTGCTTATGAATCCCTAAACAGATTTAGTTTAGATGGACCAACTCTTAAATTGATTATTGAGGTTGTAAAGCTACTGACCCCTGGTCTAACATTTTCCACTCTAAGCAAGCCAGCTCTACGTTGACAGAATGTTCATCCTAGGTTCACAATACAGTGTTCCTCCCATCCCTCTTTAACGCTGATATTCTGAGATTCATCAGCTGGTTTTTTTAATCTATTAAGATATCAGTTTAGCTCTGTGTGTGTGCGTGTGGCCATGTCTTTAATACCCGGTGGGGACAATTTCCTTGGAATATGCTACATTTTGGGGACTCATAGGTACTTGTAGGGACCAACAACTGGTCTCCATAAGGAAAGATTTGTAGAAATTTAGATAAAAAAAAAAAAATTTGTCACCTCACTCCTATTTTTTGCACCCTATTTAGACCATTTAGTACATTTATTCTCGCAATTAGTGGCAAATGCTACAAATGGCCTGAATCAATCTCAGAACATTTTTATGTGAAACATCTATTTCAATAGATCCATCCATCCATTTTTGTCATGCTTATCCCAAGCGGGGTCATGAGGGATCCTGGTGCCTATCTCCAGCTGTCTACAGGCGAGAGGCGGGGTTCACCCTGGACAGGTCACCAGTCCATCGCAGTATTTCAATATCATGCTGTATATCTAAATCTAAAAATATCTAAATATTAATGTTACAAACTCAGATTATTGTCTCCAGTGTGTACTCTGACTCAATTCCCCATGGCCTCTAATTGGACTTCGCCATAGTACATCATCTGCCTGTGATGTACTGAGCAAAATGGTAGTAATATGCTGATGGTTGGTGAGTGAGTTTCTATAGATATTTTTGCCCAAGCTGAATTTCATCGATTTTTGGCATAGGCAAAAACAATGTGTTATTATGTGTATTAAAATAGATTAGCTTTTAATATACACACACCGGCCACTTTATTAGGTAACCCATGCTAGTAACGGGTTGGACACCCTTTTGCCTTCAGA
>NW_015150709.1:547653-568006 GCF_000732505.1 Cyprinodon variegatus
GCAGGACTACTCTTCAGGGCCAGAGTGTTAAGCCAGTTACGGTTAGCAAGCCTGAGCCAACCAGCCTGCCTGATTCTCTGAAAGCCTGACTTGAATCTGATCAGTTTTTTTTCCTCTCTGCCTCCTAAGAAGAACCCGACTGAAGCCTGAAGCTCTGGAAGAGCGTCTCAACTGAAAACCTGCCTGCTTGCTCTCAGTATCAAACCTGAAGATCAAACTGTCTGGATCTCCCTACCTTCCTCCAAGAAGGACTTGGAGAAGCTCTGAACTCTTCAAGCCTGAAGCTAGGTCCTGTCGCTGCCAAGCCCTCTGCCGTCTATCAGTCTCTAGATCCTCCTGGTTCCCTCCCTCTGCCGTTCAGCCTGAATCTCTGAACAGGTACAGATCTGCACATTCTCTCAGCTACAAGATCATTAGCTGCCTGGCTAACCTAACTGTCCCTCTCTGCAGAGAGCCTCGTGTGACCAGTCCCGGATCAGATTCCAGTATCTGTCAACTAACCTTGTGCTTATCTCCAATAAACTGTTAAACTTTTACTCTGACTCCTTGGTGTTCTGCATGTGGGTTAGAAACCTGAACCCCAACATGACAGTAGAAGAAAAGTTCATTTCAGTCCCATCAGAGAAAATTTCACAGGCCCAGTTAAACATTCCTGCAATCCCTCCCAAAAAACAGACATGAATATACTGTAAGCAGAATATAATTTTAATTTTAAGAATTATCTTACCTTGTAGACGTCATGGTTGTCGACGATGCTGTCAAAGCCCTTGTAGATGTCGTTGAGCATGTCCACAACCTCCATGGGTGTGCTGTACTGGCACAGGGTGGTGAAGCCCACAATGTCGCTGAAATAAATGGTCACCTCGTCGTACAGCTCTGGCTCCACCACACCGGTCTCCTTCAGGCTCTTCACCACTGGCCTTCATTCACAGGCAGGTAAAAAACATTAATATTTTTTCTACTTGTTAATAATGCTTAATGACCCAGTTCCACTTGTTTATCCTTTCCCCTAAACTCATTCATCAGAGTTTAATAGTGTTTATAATCAGTAATTTTAACCTTTGCTCAGGTTGAAATTCTGTTTACTACTTTTTATGTTCTGTAAAAGAAATTGTTCCCATCTGAACAAACCGACCCAGGAAGCAGCATGAAGTTGAGGAAGTCGGCCCGATCCCTCTCTGCTTTGTACAGGGCTGTTCTCTTCTCCACCAGGTGCTCCAGGTTTCTGGAGTAGTTCTGCAGCCTTCGGATCATGTTGTCCATGTAGCTCTCGTTGTCCTGGTTGTGAATTTTACTAAGATAGGGATCTTTTTTTTAATCAAGCCTAGTAGAAAATCCGGCACATTTCTCAGACAGTAGACACAGGGAATACCGGGGGTTACCTGATGTGTTTCCCTAAGCAGTTCTCCACTTTCTTAAAGTCTGGTCTTTTTTCCGGATCCTCATCCCAGCAGTTTTTTATCATCATGTACACCTGAGGGATGGAGATGACATGAGCTTTAAAAAAAAACAACTATCCATCAGTGAGTGAAAGCACTGTATCATGAAGGTGGTGCAAAAATGGTTAATAAAAACTAACCTCCAGTTCTTTCTCTGAAGCCACCTCAATGTCCAGATCAGGTCTGAAGTACGACGTCATCACCCTGGACAACTTCTCTGCAAGGAGACACCTTCATTCAGGACAAGCATCACTCTGAGAAAGTTCACGTCAGTATCATAACCGCTGACTACAGAAGGAAAACATTTTGGCCAGGTGTGAACCTGAACGGTTGGAGCAGGACTGGGTGTAGAAGGTGGACTTCCTCAGAACAATCTCCTGGGAGATGATGGCAAAGCTGTAGACGTCTCCTTTCTGTGAAGTACCCTGGTCCCTCAGGTGCTCTGGAGCCGTCCACAGATCTGGAACAGCACAAGTGCAGAGGAATGACAGAAAGAAGCAACCAAGATGGTCATAAGTAGGGGGACGCTTTACCTTTGCTGCTGCTGAGGAAGGCGTTACAGCCAAAGTCTGTGATCTTGACCACCATGCGATTGTCCACCACACAGTTGGTGGACTTGAGGCGCCCATGAACCTGGATGGTGCTGGCGTGAAGATAGGACATGCCCTGCAAACAGAAGTCAGGCACCTGATACCTTCTCCAGAGGAACAGGTAATGAGATTTTCACTGAATTAAAAAGACAGAGATATTATATTATATTTAATGACATCTAGTGGTAGACAGAGGAAACTGCAGCTGCTCCTTTAACTCGACTTTGAATCATTTAATTTATAATTTTGCAGCTCATGTGATTTAAATTATTCTAGCGTTGCTTCAAATGTAGGCACTGATTAATATTTAGGAGGAAATTATTTATAATAATGTTAAGTATTTAAAGCTATGTTTAAATGATGTGGACTTTTATTTTGAAGAGATCTGGGTCATTAGATTTATGTTTTCTGGATGAAATGGTTAGGAATGTTATAGAGGAACAGCTGCTGGCAGAATCCAAATAACATTAGGGTTATTGACCATACAGAGGTTTGCAACTGTATAGTAGTTTTGTCTTGGTAAGGAAATGACATACAGTTCCCTTTTTAATTATCTATTTTTATTTATTTATTTATTTTTTACAAATGAAGTGGTTCTACAAATACTTTATAGAACCGGGTGTTCAAGCTACAGCTCTTTTTTGGTTTATCATGTTAATTGATGAAAGACATCCCCACAGCATGATGCTACAACCACCATGTTTCTAATTGGGGATAAAAGCGTGCAGGGTTTACCCATAGTGCTTTGCATGTACCGGTAGGCCTTAAGAGTTATTCATGATCTCATTTTGCAGACCCTCTTCCAGATGACTGCTGTGTTGTTCCATGCAGTTTGTGGCAAACATAAAAACATTTGCTTCTGCCCTTTTTTCCTATCCTTCACACTGCAAAAAATCTAAATCTAGATAAGTCATTTTTTCTTAAAATAAGTGCATTTGTTCGTGAATTGAATGGAACAAGACAATTAACACTTCAAATATGAAAACACAATTGCATCGTCTTATTTCAAGTGCATATTATCTAATTATCTTATTTTAAGAGTAAAATTACACATTCAATTGGCAAACTATCTCATTAACCTGCTCAAATTAAGGGTGAATACACTCAATTTAAGAAATCTTTACTTATTTCTAGATCGTTTTTGCAGTGCACTAAGAACTCTGCAGCTCCTTTAAGAGTTGACAATAACCTCTTAGTCTCTTCTCCAATCAGAGGTAGATAAAATGGTCACAGTTTTCAAATTTTTGTTGCCAGAAATAAAAATTTAAGATGCAATGTTCTTTTTCTTTCCACTTTATAGTTAAGAGTTGCTTTGTCACAAAACATCCCAATAAAAAAAAGTGAGTCTAGTGCAGAACGTCACATTCATTTCTGATGCTGTTTCTAGTTTCTGTTATTGATTAAACCTCTTATATCGCCCCTTTATGACGCAAGCTTTGTCTTTCATCTGCAGGGCAGCAAGATGCATGGTCTCAGTCCCCCAGCTGAGCATAAATAATTTTCAGTATTTGTTGTGTTAGGTGTTATAATCTGTAGAGCCAAATCCCACCTTTGCAATGTCATACATGACAGAGATTTTGAACTCCCAGTCCATGAAGGTGTCTTCTGGGTATGAAATCTTGTCGTTCAGCACATACTAGAACAAAACAGTAAAACAGACATGTTTTTAAATGACAAAACTATGAGCACTCTGCCTTGAAGGCGGTGACTGGATGTGGTTGTGCCTTACATACCCTGAGCGACCCCCTCTCTCCGTACTCAAACACGCCGAACACACCCTCATCAAACCTGACCGTGCCATAAAACTTGGTCAGGTTGTAATAGTCGATGTTCAGAAGCTGCCAGGAAAAGGTAACAACGTGCTGGTGAGCTTCAACAAATATTAACAAAGCGGCCATAAAAATCTGGAAAGGCCACGGAGCACATTGAGACACAAAACCAATAAAAGAGCAAAGAACCAGGTCCTGCTGGGCCGTCGTCTCACCGCATTGAGCTCCATTGTCTGGGTTTTGTTGAAGTTTCCATCTGAGTTTTTCAGCTCCTTTAGGATCACAATCTGAGAAGAATCAGAGCAGAACTTTTACTCTCACTTATCTGCATGTGTTTAAGGAAAATAGGTTGGACCTTGAAAAACCGACACAGGAACTTTTTCCTTTCAACTACCTTTTTGTCATAGAGGGCACGGCGGATCTGGAATTTTACCTTCTTCCTTTCATCCTCTATCTAAAAAACAATGAAAACAATTATTTCCATAAGAGTCCCCCAAACTGCTCCCCTGATGGTAAAATGTAAGTTCATATTTAAAATAGCAAAGTAACACACTGAGAACTTTCATCCACACAGGAAAAAAATCAGTACATTACATTATATTTCAAGGTATACTCATTGCTTTACTCTCAAAATACATGCAAAGCAAAGCAATTTTTATATTTTATTTTTAAAAACCAATTTGAGCATCTTGGAGCTTTAAATTATAATTGCCTGTTATAATCCTCCCTCCAACCAGAGGGAGGATTATAACATTTAATTGAACAAAGCTGATTTATCTACCTTGCAAAAAGGTAAAAAGATGTATTTGAGATCTGCAGAAATTTACTACAGATCTGCAGAAAGAGTGGCATGTCTGGATAATCAAGAAACCATTCAGCTTTATCCATAGCCAGTCAGTTGTTTACAAATTACATTTTTTTTTCTCCTGCCATCAATAATCTCTTTCAGATTTGCTGATAAATTTGTGGAAAATAATTAAAATATATAATGCGTTTTTCTATCTTATTTTGCTTATGTGGAGTAATGATATTCTGTTTAAATTAATTTATATGTGAAAATGAGGGTTAACTGAGCCTGAGGGGAGGGGCTTAGTCTATTTATAGAGGCCTGTTTGAATGTAGGCGGCCATTTGTTGCATGCTGGCAACTGGAGGGAGGCTCTGGCTCAGAGGATTTAGTTACAGACACTCAAAATGTTTGGTTTGTTTTACTTCTACGTATAAATATGTGTATAGTTTGGCCTTGGAATCCATTTTGCACTGGTGGGAGCACAAGATGGGAAAATGTAGCAAATAAAGCAACGACATCTGTAACATGACTGAACCTTGGTGAACAAACAACCCCGTCACAGTTATCCTCCAACACATTATTAACCGTGAGGCCAATAAATGCAAAGACCATTGTATAGTAAATATAAAAATATACATTATGTTTTGTCTTTTTATATACAAAACTCAAATTAATAGAAAAGAAATACTGATTCAGAATTGAACTAGTTTTTGTATTTTAAATCTTTTGCAGCTCCTTTGTTCACCTTTAATGAAATGATGTTGTGTTGGCTGTCCTCTAGCAGAGAGATGAGGTCAGAGTTAATGTGGCACCAACGCTTCCTGAGGAGCCGATCTTTCCTGTTCTGTCTAAAAAAAAAACAAACAGAACCAAGAAGGTGAAAATCTGCCCTATAGGAATGCTATCCATTTGTTTACAAAATAATTAGCTAGTACTTTATTTTGATCATGTTATAAATCATTACATAAATGGATTATTATCAATAAATGAATCAACAATGATCAGACTGAGATACTTAACTTCACGAGGTGAGTCTAAAAATGCGGTTGTGACAGTCAGCCGTCTTAACCATAATAAATTAGGGCTTTATCTTCAGAGATTCAGAATAAGAGGAGCTAATGGCCCTTGAAAATCTTTTAGTATGTGCAATAAGTACACGCAATGTGGGTGATCTACAAATATAGCTGGGCAATTATTAAAGGTGTAGTGGAGGATTTTTCAGCATTTTTTTAAATGTTAAAAGTCTTTTAATGGGCCAGTCTTTTAATGTTAAAAGGAGAATTCTCTGCACAGAGCATTCCGGGATATATCCGCCTCTTCTCAGGCCTTTCTTTTCTTCTCATGCACTTCACAGACACCTTTTATCTTACGACAATCAGCCATTTTCAAAGAACTGCGATGAGAAAGGCGAGCTTCAATGACCGTCTGAAACCGTAGCTCACCACACATATATGCCTGAAAGTGCGAATGTGCAGAAAAAGATAGCTAACTGTGGACGAGCACATAGGACGGTTATTTATTCTCCAGGTGTACAGTTTTATATTGTTAAAACACTTTACAGTATTTTATTGTTTATATTTTAACTTCCCTGTTATGTTATACTTATACATTTTTCTAAGGTCCACATTTGTGTGACCATTTTCAATAATCTTTCTGCTGCTTTCTTATACATTTTTCTAAGGTCCACATTTGTGTGACCATTTTCAATAATCTTTCTGCTGCTGTAAATTTGCCGATTGTGGGCTTGGTCTCGCAATGAATCCTGGGTAAACCAAGGATACATCGGACCCGTCCTTCAAATCGGGCTAAAAGAAGGACGCATTTTAAGGCCGCATAACGAGGAGTCTTGGAATCCGACCAGACCTCGGTGCCACGCTATGATGTAATCGTCCTTCGAATCTGGCCTCCTGAGGACGCAGCCCATAAATTCGACCAGGGCCCATGTCTGTGTGTTTAGACACGCAAAACCTCTGAAGATCTGCCCCTAACTGCGCAATCACTCACCTGTAAAAAATCAATGCTATGGTGGCCACAACCACCACTGTGACAGTCAGCACGCCCACAAGGATGTCAGAAATAGCAACACCTGTCACTGCCAAGAGAGGAAACAAGCAATCAGTTCAGAGTTTCAACCTGTGGCAGAGATAGCAGAGACAAACCTCTGGAGAAATGAAGAATGTGAGGGGTCACCTGAATATTTCCTATGTCATTAAACTACTTCTAAAATAGTGCAGAAAATCCTTGGAAACCCTGGTGTAAACTAAACCGTCATTAGAAATGATCTATCAGATCAGTAACTTTACATAGGTCTCTCTGACTGATCTCTGCCTTAAATTCTGCCAGTATTGATGCACAGGCATGTTTGATGTTAAATTTGGAACCCTGTATGAGCTAAGCTAACGTTAGCTCTGCAGTTTATACTGAGGAGTTATTTATAGTTCAAAACGTGCTTATTAGAAATAAGTTTGCAGCTACTTTTAAATATTTTTTATGTGTAGCTTTTTATTTAAGTTCATGACAGAGACGGCTGTTGGATATGAAGTCATATGAAGTTTACAAAAAAATTGCAAAAAAGTGATAAAAGTTGACATGAGTGCACAGAAACAGATTCACATTCAATTAGGAATGGCCAGAAGCACTTTTAAGAACAGCTTCACTTCTGCACTTTTCTACAGGGCACCTGTCACATTCACACTTTTTTTTTCTGGTAGCTAGCCTAGGCTAATGCTAGCTTAGCAATGCTATGGCTTCTCTCTCGATAGACGTTTCTCAATATGCGTTCTTGAGCGTTCTCGTGTGCTCGTGTACTCGTGACACGTCATCAGCCTCAGCCCGAGTACCGTTCCAATTCTCAAGAACGCCAGATCGAGAACGCACCAAATCCCCGGATGTTGTTCTCACCCCGCCCTCTTTATCGAGCATGCATCAGAGCAGACTTGTGCGTTCTTCATACTGACCGTTTCCCCAGAATGCCCCGCGGCCGCAGCTTGATTCGAGACAGCGCTCACAGTGTTAAGTTAAACATTCCCTTTTCTGCTGCTGTTGTTCTTCAAAAGTACGTTTTGAAATCGTTTGAGGCGATAACATTATACATTGAAGCCTCCCTGTGTGGCCTGTTTACAGAGTTAGTGCGAAATTTTAAAAAAAAGTCCGACGTTGAGCGGACCAGAGTGACCAGCAGACCTCCGAGGGTAACCGCAGCCAGGGCTAAATTTACCCCGTCTATAGTGCACTTCTCTCGGTCTAGTTATGTGTGAACTACCGCTCGTTCTGATGGCGGTTTTTTGCGGTTCAGTAATTTTTTTAAATGTTTTTTAAGCTTTAGAAATATTGTTTTCAAAATGTTTTGTGTAGGGAATAAATAGTTTTGACTGTTAAAGAAATGCTAAACAACGTTGCATGTGATGACGTCACGAGTACGCTTCTGTTCCAATACACATACGTGCTTGCGTGCTCGCGTCCTTGTCAAGTCCGATCTTCCTGCGTTCTCGCCAAGAACGGACTTCACGAGAACGCGAGTACGTACTAGTGTTCTCGTGAATTGAGAAACGCCCTCTGTCTCCCCAGACTCTTTTCCAACTCTTTCTATACTGCCCTCTCGCCCTCTCTTTGTCAGATGTTCAGTTATTCCCCTGTCTAATTTAGCTAAAATGGTATTCGTAATATGTGTATTTCTGTAGCTTTGGAGGTGTCAAAGACCTAGGCTGTTTCTCAATTCACTAGAACGCTAGTCCATACTCGTGTTCTCATCAAGTCCGGTCTTGGCAAGAGCACAGGAAAGTATGGACTTGGTGAGAACGCGAGCACGCAGCATAGATATGGGTCAACTGGAACAGAAGCGTACTCGTGACATCACCACACGCTCGGCTCTTCTAGAGCTGCATTTCACCTCCTGTTATTTATAGTCTCTCGATAATAATAAATTATTACTTTTTTCATTTAGTGGGGGAATAATGATGGACACAGTCAGATGAACACAAATAAAATGTGAATTTTGCCAAATAAAACAAAAAAATCTCGATCAGAGCCAGCGGTCCTTCACACACGGCTATGCCAAGAGAGGGCTGCTACAAACGGCTGCGGTTAGCCCTGGCTGCCGTTACCCTCGGAGCTCCGCTGGTTTGCTGCGGTCCTCTCAACTTCGGAAATCTTTTTTTAAATTACGCATTAGATCGGTAAATGGGCCATATAGTGACGCTTTCAAGTGTAATATTCTCGCCTCAAATTATCTTAAAACGTACTTATATTGAACAACAGCAACAGAAAACAGAACTTTTAACTTTTAATGGAGCGCTTCATTGAAAGCTGCTCCTGCCGCGGTGCATGCTGGGACAGCTGTCAATCTCAAGAACAAAACAAGTCTACTCTGATGCATACTGGATAAAGAGGGCACAGCGAGAACAACATCCAGGGATTTGGTGCGTTCTCGGTCTTGCGTTCTCGGCAATTGGAACAGTGCTTGGGCTGAGGCTGATGACGTATCACGAGTACACAAGAACGCTCAAGAATGCATATTGAGAAACGGCCCTGGAGTAAGAGTCCCGGCTTTGGATTCCCGGATGTTTAACATCCAGGAATTAGACCAGGCCCACTAGTTAATAACCCAGAGCAATCGAAGACCAGGGACACGGCCACATACTGGTCCTCCGACAGTTCCTCAGCAGCCAGGCGACTGGGTGACGGTAGTCATAAAGCGCAGCCTGGATCTCTGCCAACTGGTCACCACCAACACATCTACATTTCTAACCCATTTTCCCCGCTTACGGAGAAGCCCACTCTGGTAATTAGTAGCTCCATAGTCAGAAAAGTGCCATTGGAGACATCAGGGATGATATTCAAATCTTTAACGGGGGCCAGAACGGACAACGTCAAATCCTACACTGAAAAAACAATGCAACCACATTTGGCATTTACTTAATCATATTTAGCTACTTTAAGACGATTGTTTTGTGTCCTACCCTGCTAACAGGTAAAAGTTATGTTAGAGTAACTAAATATGATTAAGTAGATTATTATTCACGCTGATCGGAGGTCACTATAACTAATATTGCTTCAGTGTGTAAGTTTTCCAAAATAATGTTGGACTCTGTCGTTCTTATAAGTGAGATTATTTTGAGCTTTTGATAAAATGTTATCAACTGGAAAATTTATTTACTGAATTCAAAATCATGTGACGATTAAATCTCCTTTTCTGGAAGCTTTCCCGCTTCCTTTAGAGATTGCGAATGTTTGCGAAAATCCTCCTCTTATCATTTTAATGCCACATAATAGCATCTCCGGTTGTTACTTCATTGATAGTGACACAAAACAGGTGTGTGTGCTGATGAGTAGTTAATGATTACAGTTTGGTTTGTACTGTGGAAGCTTCTTCCCCCAGACGAAGGCTGGATTCTTGTCCACCACTTTTGTTTTGTTGAACTCAGTGTCGAAGGTGAATAAGAGCTTGTACTGCGGATGAGATAAGATCAGATAAACAATAAACACATAGAGTTTACAGGTCTGCAGAAATGTAATATTAGTTTGAGCTTTTAGTGCAGCTTGAATCAATTTTCTTTGTTTTTAGGCTAGATTAGCAGTGGAACAAATAACTATATAAAAAAAAAATAACATCACCTCATTGCTGGTTGTTGTGTAAAGGATTGAAAAGTTTGTATCTCTGTCTCCTTTTATGTCCAGCTTGTAATTTCCTGCAAGTCCTAAGCAGGAACAGAAAACACACGAGGTTGAGGTGAGGAACGCACAGTTTCTCCTTCACAGCTGACAATTACAGCTGCTGGGCCACTCACATCCTCCAACAACTCATCTCACCATAGCAGAAATTAATTTAGCAGAAATTTATTTAGTTCAGTTCAAGAAAATCTTTATTAATCCCAAAGGGGAATTAAATATTTAAAACAATAAGTCTAATAAATAGTACATGTAGTAATGATCGCTAAATAAATGGAATATTCCATCTGCCCAGCAGAAAAAAACAATAGAAGATTGGTAGATTAGAATAGAACAGAATAGATTAGAATAGAATAGAATAAACTAGCATAGAAATCCCCTTCATTGTCTCACAGCTTGGAAATCATGGGGTTTCTATGACAAATGACAGAATACAGGTACAATAAAATATTAATAATATGAGAGAGAACAAAATGAAATGACATTTTTAAGTAAAAAAATGGAAGAAATGTAGAAAATGACATTCAGAGCAAATGCAGAAACATACTATTCAAAATATTCATTAGCATCTGTGCAAGGTATTGATGTAGAAAAAAAACATGGACCGTACTAGAAACTGCTCAGATAATGGAATGTATACGGAGAAAAATGCTCTTGGTCAGATAAAATAACTGCAAATGACAGTATGGTTGAAAACACTCATTTGGCATGTTAGAAGCATCAAATATTATAAAATCTAACAGCAGCTTGAAGGAGGGATTCAATTGTGCACCCAGAGTGCATCAGAACCCCAGTCGGCCTCGGCAGATTGCCGCTCACACTGAGTCTGGTTCTGCTGGAGGTTTATTCCTGTTAAAAGGGAGTTCTTCCTCTCCACTGTCGCTACAAGCATGTTTAGTGTGAGGGTTTGCCTTCAAGTCAATGAGTCGATGCAATCAATTGGTTTTCCTTAGATAGAAAACTTTGAATCAATTTGACTACATGATCTGGTTGAACTGTAAAGTGCCTTGGGATGACCTGTGTTGTGAAATGGCGCTATATAAATATGTGAATTGAATTGAATTGAATCAGTCTTTCACTTAATTAACCTAAAACTACCACATAAAACATCTACAAACATGCAATTTCAGTAAAAAAAAAAAAATAATAATAATTTTGACAAAAAAAAGACATTTAGGCTTCATCTTTACCCTTAAACGAGGTGTTTCTGAAGTAATTCACATTCACATAGTCCATTCCGTGTAGATCAGACTGATTTTTGGCGAAGATCTCTCTCATTACTTGTCCTATATACAGCACTGAGTCATGGTACGCTGCCATGTAGTCATTCATCTGCAGAGAGAGAGCGTCACATCACTGGAGGCACAAACTGGTAGAAGTATTGCTCAGAAAGGTCAGTTAATGTTTCTGTTGATGTTTAAGTTGTCTTTTATTGAAAGATCAGAGTCAAACACAACAAATGAAAATCAATCGAAACAGTAGCTTCTGGAGTTATTTTACAAACTGTGAAAGAAAAACTAGTTCAACTACTTCCGCTCTTTATGCACCATTAAAATTACTTTATTATTTTTTTAAATCTGACTCTTATGAACTGACTAAAGTTGTGTGTTTCCTTACTGTTTTGTTGCCTCTAAAGTCTGAGTTGATGACGTACTCCCGGGTGTTGGGCATGGTCAGCACCAACACGTTCTTCATCTCAGGTAGCGATGACGGGTTGGTGTAGTATACATCACTGCACAAAGGAAGAAAAACAGATGGTATACTCAACCAATAAAGATGATGTACTGGTCTAGATATGTGTTAACCATTTATCTACTCATTAACAACAACAGATACAAACTTTTAAATTTACCTAACATATGTTGCCACAGGGTGATATCTGAACTGTTTTTAGTGTTTTCATTATTATTGAGGGTCTGTAATCCAAAGTAAAGCTTTTACAGAACACTATTCAATCATATTAATTCATTGATCAATTCACAAATGTATCAATCAATTAGTATCAAAAATTAAGGGAAAAAAAAACCTGCACCATACTTATTTTGCACAGCAATGAACCTTAATGCCATTTTGCACCATTACTTTTTAAACAGGTTTTCCTTTTTCTCCTATACTTTTTACATGAGGATCACTGCTGCACTTCATATAAATGGTAATGTTCATTTTACTGTTGTGAGCTGTAAATAACCTAATTTAGTTTTGTATACACGCTGTGTATACAAAATTACAATAAAGTTTGTTAAGTCTATGAATAAATTAACTTTTTAATTTAAAATTAGTATAACAGGAAAGTCCTTCAAATTCATCGACATTACCGATACTATGAAGTATATGATGAAGTAAATGCATAAAAACTGGCTATTTTACTGAATTAAACAAGAAACTAAAACTTTTCTGGAAAGAGTATATTGACAGATGAAAAACTTTATTTTTTAATTAAATGCAAAATATTTGTGTATCTTTTTTAATTACAATTTTGGTATAATATCTGCTCTAAGTGGACCACTCCTTAAGCTGGAGACTGTTTTAGAGTCTCTTTAATCCAGTTAACAATTAATCGATTACTATATAGATTTATATTTATTTATATCGTTTAATCCGACATTAATAAACCGTCTGATGGTCTGTGTGATTGACGGTGGGTGTGTTTGTTTGGGAGTTCTTGTTTGTTTGTGTCAGAGGAAGGGTGTGTGTGTGTGAGGCAAGGGGATGGGAATGTTCACCAAGAGGGCAATTTCCTTCACAGCTTGCCAAAGATTTAATACAGATTCTTAATGGAAGTGAGACAAACAATGCATTCACTGGGTCACTGCCATCAGCACATGACTTTAGAGTCCGGCCTGAATGCATGGCTGGACCTGCAGCAGAGTTGATGTTGATCTTGCTGCAGCTGCAGGGAGGCTGATAACTAACTTTTTACTGCTTGGAGAGTCAAAACATGCTGCTAAACACAGCGCCTATAATTCACGATGATCCAAATTTTAAGTGGGTTGTCGTGGTGATCCTCTGTGCTCTGCTTGTACCTGTGCTTTGCCTGCCTGATGCCTTTTTCAGGGCTGCCAACTTTTCACCAAACACTTGGGGGGAGATTTTGAAATAGTTTGGACAGGAAATCCTGTCAGGGTTAGATGAGGATAGGTGCAGATATAGGTTGTAGGTTTTCAGAGGATTTAACTGAAAAAAGTGGCGAAGTGGGGAATTTTTATAGCACAGTAAAGGTTACTGAAGAACAATAAGTGGTCTGTAGTTATGTCTGACATTTTTCTCACAATATACATTATTTTCTACATTCTGGTGATTTTTAGAGAATTGAAGTAAAGCAGAATGAGCCCTACTAAAATACTTGCATCTTAAATATACTTTAAACTAAGAATTTCACAGCTTTGCTCATTAATTATTCTTTCTTTTTAAGTTCAAGTAAATTTAACAAGGGGGAACTAATAAGCTATTACTGGATTACTGGCACTGATACAGGAACCAGTGCAATCGAATTTGGAAATAGGCAAAGGTTATTAGTTACAATTAACCTTACAATTGACAAAACGGCTAAACAATTCAGACCTTCTAGGAGGCTGTAGAATTTTATAAAAACTCACCATGACAGGAGGCAGCACTTCTCTGGATGTTTCACTTGAAAAGTGTGATGGAAATTAAGTTTTTAAACAAATTCAATGGACCAAAATAAAGATAAATGAATAAGATCAGTAATAATAAAAGAAGAACATTCCTGTGGTTTCTCCTCTATGAATCCAGGATAACTGAGCTGTTCTGCACATCCTCTCTAAATGTGGTTGGTCTTTTCTTGGGTGGCTGATCTTTTGAAAAATAAAATGCAATGGTTCTTTTTCTTTTTGTGGAGCTCCTATGGGTTTGAGAGGCAAACCTGAAAGCTTTAAGAATTAAAATATTTGAGTTGGTTTAATTATTCCTAAATGCCAACGGGAGATCATTTAACTAGACTGAGCAATAATTATTTAACTTGTGAGCAAAACATGGTCCTTATGTGTTAGCACTAAGGTTGTATTAAAAACGCAGACTGGATTTTGATGAGCATGGTATTTTTATACATAAATAAGTGGAACAGAGTTGAGTTTTAATTTCTGTCATTTTTTAGTGTGAGAAATATGGAATATGGAGTGAGAGCATGTGAAGACAGTGAGATGGGTGAGTCTCACTCCCAATGGGTGAGAGTTGACAGCCCTGCTTTTTTCTATTCTCTCTGGGCTCTGGTACACTGACTGTATGTCTTCTTATCTACGTGCTACGTCCAGGGCTTTTAGCAAGCTTTTTGCTTCTGGTTAGGAAAAACCCAGATTGATCTTGATTGGTATGACAGCATCAGTGCAGAGGTGAATATAGAATATTAAAGATGATGTCTAATCTTCCAGATTAAGATCCTCTTACAACACCAATCTGTCTGTGTGCTAAATCCAGAATTGGATGGTTCTTATGATGGGTTTTGTTTTGCAGATCAGAGGTTTGTAGGCAGGACTCTGGTTCACAGAGGAGCAATCTGACATTCTAGATGCTGCCGCCTTGTATGCTGCTGGAATGCTAGCTAAGAGGCTCTGTGAACAGCTGTAGTTTGGGTAGGATAAAATCTATTTCTGGGAGTTCCTAAATTCCATGCTACTTTTCCAGATCCAGCAGTTAAGCATTTCTGTACTGTATTAATGCTTCAAAGGATGAAAATACAAATAAAAGCCAAAAGAGGAACAAAAAGAGCATTGAGCAGAGAGTCGTGAGTCACTGAAGGCAATAAAAAACACACAAATTTACTATTTATTAGATATCAGTGATCTTCTCAGCTAGTGAAGGTTGTAGGCATCAACCTAGCGGTCCAATAAAGACTCTTTAAATAACAGAAATCAGAATACATGAAAGGTTACCCATTACTAAAGACACGGGGCCTGATGGTGCATTGTGCTTGCAGTGATGCAGAACATAACTGAGGGTAAGGTTCTCTTTTTGAACTTACTAGTCTGCAGTGCTGTGCTCTGTGGCAACTCTCTGTAGGGATGTTTGGGTCTTAATTAAGGCCATGCTAAGATGATCGGCCATCTTTCTTTTATTATAAAGCTCTATATTTTAATAACATTGGGGTCTAGTCTTCCTTTAACGTTTTTTTTCCTTTTCCTTTAACCTTTACCTTGCATTAGATCTGCATGTCAAGGCTGTCCTGAAGGCACCATTAGAGAGGGAAAAGTTTTTCAAACAAGGTAACACTTTGGACCATAAAGCACTGATGGGAGATAGCGTGATATTTTATTGCACACAGAATTGATTTAGGACTCTTTATTGGTAAAGGCCTTTTCTAAAGTGATTCTGATTGGTGTTAAGAAATCTAGATTAGGACTTCCTAGTATCAGCTTTTCTGTTTATTTTTTATGTTTTATTATGTTTGCACTTTACTAGGTGATCTAAAATGCTCTAGCTTATTTTACTGGTAAGCAGTGTTATAAATACAGAAGAAATGAATGGATAAGACAAAAAAAATGAAAATTGAAGATCTAAAAAGAGTACTGACTTGTAGAGATCAATGAGCATAAAGAGGAAATCACTGCTGTCTGCTGCTTTGGAGCCATTTTTCAACTCTAGTAAGTCCTGCACTGAGCCACACATGATGATCACTGCAAACAAAGAAAATGTTTCTGTTAAAATGTAACTGTAAAATAAAAACGGAGGGTGGAGACATACCTAAATAAAGCCTGACCCTGATTTTCCTTCAAAATTGAAAATTAACCTTAAACCAAACCTCTTAAAACAGAGAGAATCTTACGTTATTTGTGCCCGGTGTAAAATAAAAAACAAACAACAAAAACTCTATTTCTTGTGTTAATAAAACTTATATTATGATTTTAACCTTCTAAAAACTTATTTAGAAGGTTAAAATCACCTTGACTTAACCCATTAAATTTACAGAGATTGAAAATTTTCACATAAATTGCACATACACAGAGATTGATGATTCTTTTACTGGTGTATATTAAAATATGCATGTAGGAATGATGCAATTCTGGTTTCAAATTTACCTACAATACTACAATTTTGGTACACTCTATCATGAGAAATAATTCAGTACAATCCATAAACCTGTTGATTGTGCATCGACAGGTTATTGGCAGCACTAAGACCTCTAGCAGGCTAATGTGATTTCTTAATAGCTTAATAGGGGCTAACAGATAATTGCTACAGCGATACATTGAGTCTGGAACTAAGCGCAGAAATAGTAAATACTTTAAGTGTTTCTTTTCTTTTGCTTAGTACTTTTTTGTTCATATTGATAAATGTTGTCCAATTATGCCTTGGTTGACCATCAGCTCTCCGTCTGAGGGTAAGAGTTTCACCTTCATGACCCAGAAATCGACTTACAATTGCTCGTCCTGTTCTCCTGTGTCTTGAGTATTTCTTTCACTTCGTCAGGTTTGCGTAGCATCGTTCTTGAAACCTCTGCTGAGAACTTGCCATCGGCTTCCAGTGCGTTGATATACCTAAAGAAGCAGATGACAATAAAAAAAGGCATAATGGTGGTTTCTTGTTGAATCTGAGCAGGACCACCCCTCGGTCACACCTCTCACCACCCAGCTTTTTAACTTTTTAACAACCTTACTTTGTGTTCTTCTTTTGACACCTTCCTCCCTTCACTTCATCCATCCTCTGTTCCTCTTTTATCTCATAGCCCTCTTCTTGTTCGACTTCTTTGCTGCAAGCATTATTCCTTCCCTTCTCATTTTTGTTTTATACTGTATCCATGAGGTTCTTTTGCCTCGTGAGACCATCCTGATCTCGCGGGCTTTCAAGGTTTCACTCGCAGATCAGTCTGGAGACTCTCCGTTAAAGAAAATTTGGAGCCGTTCACCAAAAGAACGTCCAATCAGCGTTGGCTTTGAGGCGGGTTGAGGTGTGACGCAACGAGAAGCGCGACAGTTCAGTCTAAAGAACATGGCGGCTTCAGCCAATGAACTAGTGTTAGCGTGGCTATCGAGCAAGTTTTATCGGAATTACAGAGTATTTCTTTACTGAAAGAAGAGCTAAACACTGCTCTGGAGGCTTTTCTCAGAGGAAAAGATGTTTTTGCTCTTCTCCCGACTGGTTTTGGCAAGAGTAGCCTGGCCTGTGGTTGTGTTTTCGTCGTCGCTCTGTTAGTACGTTATATGCTCCGTTGATCTGATTGGTTTATTTGGCCCGTCTATCACCAACATAGGCCAATCAGCTAACCAGTATTTTCGCCCCTTCCCAAAATTACTTCAACGGAAGGTTTCCAGATGGATATGCGGAGCAAATCCGTCTGGCGGGGTCAGGTTAGAGGTTCTTAGCTGGCTCTGGAAAAGTGAGATCTATGAAACCATACCACCACTCAGGGGCTCCTCTTCTTGTATATATTGTAATACAATATACATGATACGTCCTGTCTTAAACATCTTCAGACCTGCGGATTCAGTCAAGCTTCTAATTGACGTGACATGGTCCACAGAGATGGGAAGTAACGAAGTACAAATACTTCGTTACTGTACTCAAGTAGATTTTTCTGATATTTTTACTTTACTTTACTACTTATTTTTATGGCGACTTTTTACTTCTATTCCTTACATTTTTACACAAATATCTGTACTTTCTACTCCTTACATTTAATGGAGTTACCGTTATTATTTTTCACGTCATCAATACCAAATTCAATCTAATTGGATGGGAATCTACGTTGCATTGACGCACCACTACAAGATGAATCCACAGATTCAGCGGTATTCATTCGCGGCAAATCATTGCAGCTTGGTGGCGGTGGCGTTAGCATAGTAGTATGGACGACAAGATGATTGAAAATGAACACAACGGAGATCTAGTCCTATTGGCAGACATCCATTTAAAATGTAGCCAACGGCATGAAAAAAGTGGTTTCTACTTTTACTTTTATACTTTAAGTAAATTTACAAGCCTGTACTTTGTTACTTTTACTTGAGTAAAGAAGTTTAATCAGTACTTCCACTTTTACCAGAGTATTTTTTAACACAAGTATCTGTACTTTTACTCAAGTACGGAAAGTGAGTACTTTTGCCATCTCTGATAGTCCATGCTAGTTAAAGTATTGCAGAACTGTCTTTGGTAAAGCAGTGGATGCAATGGGACTAATCAGAATTTGTAATGGGTTTTCCAATAGCCTTACTACTTGTGGTCCAATTTTTTTTTTTTTTTTTTTTTGGTATAAAAAGAGTATTTAAAAATAAATAAATCACTTAAAGCTAATGATATTTTTAATATGATATATTCAAATCATGACCTTTGCAATGCACTGGTGCGGCCTAGAGCAAAGAGAGAAGAGGCTCCTTGATCTGAGACCATAACTATCAAAAATGGTGAGTCTTCCTGCAGGCCAAGTGTCACTAAAAGGTGTTAATAACCGCTGCCACATGATAAAATTATGGAAAAATTAGGATGCAGGTTTTGATTTTTTTGGGCTCTAAGGCCTTAATGAGCTCTAGTATATCAGACTTACTTTGCACTGTTAGGCGGGTTCTAGGAAGGAAGTTTTTGCAACCATAGATAACCTACAATGATTATCAGACAGTTTCTGATATGTAGAATGAAGGTGTCAGCGTGAGAGCTCCAACAACCTACTGTATGTCTACTGATCAGCCAACAGGAAAGCAACTGCTGCTGAAGATGCGCCACATCAGGATCAAATAGAGAAGATAAATGTAAGCCAATCTTATTCCAGTATTTTTTTTGATTTACAGAGGAGAAGCATGTGAACAAACCGGCAGCCAGAACATAACATATATATTCAGAAATCATAGCAGGAACCATGGAAACTGCGAATAAACAGGTAGCATGATAGAGTAGGGACTCTGGTCCTGTCATGCTGCACTGTTGGTGTGAATTACCTTATTGACAAGAATGGTTTAGGGACAGAAATAGAGTCCTTGTTGAAGGGTTAGGTAATAAAGTGCTTTACAAGGTCAAAAGTTTAGACCTGAAAGCTACTATCTTACAACCTTTAGATGTATCTCTTCTTCAACACATCTTATTACTTCATTATCATGCTTCTGCAGAACCAAATAAGTGGCTCATGGTGAATTAACTCAACAATTTGATTCATCAATCTACTAAATTGTAAGTTATACCTCTGAGTTCATTCTTAATGTGTCACTGACCAAAAGCAGTCCTCAGTGTTGTTGGCCTTTTTGTAGACATAGGCTGTCTTCCACTCGGGTTTGATGCTATTGTTTTCCAGCCAGAATTTGATGAAAAAGTCTGAGATCTTCCGCGCTGGAGGCAGAACCCGCTGCAGGTTGAGGGTAGAGTCACAGGAGCGACCAAAGCTTCCCGCCGAGATGATGGGTGTGCTCAGGTTAAAGCCTTTTTCTGCACTGACAAGACAGAGGGTAGAAAAATGGGCATTAAACCTCCTGGTGTGAAATTTTAACATCTCAAGAAACCAAACGTGAATTGGCCCTTGTGAAGAATGTCACTTACTCAACTAAGGGGAATGTTGCAAAGGTGCAGGTAGGTCCGAGCACAGCGCAGCCAAGTTTACCTGTAATCTGGAGAAAAGAACAAAAGTTAAGGAGACCAGATTTCTGCAATCCAATATAGAGACATTTCCAGCTCATAGATGAAAATACATACATATCATGAAAATTAAAATAGGAAACTGGGACAGTGATGCTTTCATCCATTTTTACATATTTATTAATATATAAACAACAAAAATCAAGTGTAAAATACCAGCAAAACAACTTATAACTCTACATAAAATAACTAACTATCTGATGATATAAACCAAACGTCACCGATCAGTTGTAAAATCTTAAGTTTAACCCTTGTTGATCCTTGGAGAACCACCAAACCAGATTATTGCCTTACAAGGAGTTTTCAATCATTCTGTTTAGTTTCATCTGAGTCTATTTACTAATGCCAGAAGCAGCCAATGGTCTGTCTTACTTTTTATTGATTAGCTTGCTTTATGTTTCATTTCCGGTCCTCAACTTTAGTAAAACAAAACACATCCAAGCCCTTTTTTTTATTAACCTGGGCGTGAACCAAACATCACAATGATCAGCCCAATTCAAATCAACTGAAAAGATCTTCCTGTTAAAGGGGA
>NW_015150709.1:568629-569639 GCF_000732505.1 Cyprinodon variegatus
GTATGATTTTAGCCCTTTTGTATTAACACCAATAGCCTACTACTTCTCATAATACACTCTTTTATTAGGGGTATAATGGATTCACAAGCTTTATTTAATAAAAAAAAAAAGATCAAACATGAATTTAAAGACAATTTCAGAAGTATTTTTTAAGTAAAATATCAGGTTCTGATTCCTTTGGGAAAGTTGACTATAATTGGTGACTTGAGTTTCAGGACCAGTTTTTCTCTCATGTTAAGAAGAGTAAAAGGAAGCTGGTATTTTCGAAAGAAACTGCAGCTGCTGCGAATGTTTTACTGCAAAACAATGAGTTTGATTATTAACCTGTTGATCGGATTTAATGACTCGACATAACAACCTGTTCATGTTATTTGCAGTTTCATAATAATGACTACAACAAATTCTTTCCAACTGGGCACTGTATTTAATGAGTTTGGATCTTTCCAAACAAAATGGACTTTCTGGCCTTTAACATCTCTGCTAAATTAGCTGCAACATCACAATGAATATTTATGTTGCAAATGTTGAAATTAAAACTATTTCCTTTCCACTTGCTCTAATTGTTTACCACAATTATTAAAACTTAAAAGTCAGGGTAGGGAGAATAAAACCAGATTTAGAACCATGCACAGTGAAGGATTAGTTTTAGCCTATTCATATTTGTTATGTTGTAAATATTACATTTATTCTAAAAATGTAAAGCATGCTTAACTTTAATTTTTGGATCTTAAATTAAATGTTAAAAGACTGACATTAATGTTAATGAAAGTCAATAGATTTTTAGATAATTATCAAATATTGATGTCATAATTTAGGCCTGAGAAGAAGTAAAGGTTTGGCCTCTTGACCTACAGCTATGCAGGGTTAGATGTGCGCTAGATCAGGAGAAAGGTTTTATCTTCGTCTGCACAGAACGCTGTAAGCTAGAGATAAAGATGTAATGCCTACAAACGTCTCTATCTCCAATTCAAGTCTCAAGTCTGTTTCCTTAAAGGTGCATTTTTTATCAT
>NW_015150709.1:571789-572965 GCF_000732505.1 Cyprinodon variegatus
GCAGCTATATTTGCTGTGATAAGTGGGTAAAAAGTAGTTCGAATCTATTTTGAAGTGAGAAAGTCCACCTGAAAACATCATCAGTGCAGTCAGTTCAACTAGATTACCATCCTGCCTTCAAATGTTATTTCTGTCGGAGCTGCTCAGACCCCCGTACACCTGCGGTGCTCTGTCACTTGGAATCCCATTCAACAGCAGCCTCTGGCTCATTTTAAGTTAATTTAGGCGTTAATGAACTGTTTCAGAGGATAGAGGTCTTAATTTTGTTTTCTTAGACCTCAGGACAGATGTGACTGTTACAAAATTTCTATGATATGAATTTTGCATTATATGGGACCGTTAAGACCCCTCCACCTTGCTCTAAATCAGCATAACTAACATTTAAATATACAAATTAATAAAAGGAATGGATAGGGAAAGAAATGCTTGCAGAGACTCACCATAAGCTTGGTAAGTTTCTCCACTGCCTCACATATACTGCTACTGCAGCCTCTTTTGGTGTAAAAAGTGGTGTTGAATCCTTCGTAGTCGGCTGTGATATTGAATCCAACTCCTTTATGTTGGCAGAAACAAAAAAGATCAATTTGTTAGATTTTCTCTGAGCACCGAAGACTGCTGCACATTATCATGTTTTCATGCTTCTCAAAATTTTCAACACTGCTTTGTTGCCACTTTAAGGCATTTTATCGGGTTTTATGGGACAAAGAAAACTGTGAAATCGGGGAAACATTGTGTATTTTTTTTAAGTAAAAATAAAAGTAAAAAGTGTAAAAAATTATATGTATGTATAAAGTATTCACATCACTGCATTTGTTTCATATTTATAAAAAAAATGGAAGAAAATAAAATTTATGTAAATATTGACAGCCTTTACTTAATCAGAATCAGACATACTTTAATAATCCCAGAGGTAAATTACTTGATCCACCTTTGACAGCAATTACAGCCTTGAGTCATTTTGAATATGATGCAACAAGCTTGACGCACACTGCAAACCCGATTTACCAAAATAAAACCAAAATAAAAACGTATGCTGAAACCGATTACCTCAAAAAATTGGAGTTTACTAAACCATCTTTTTTATGTAAGGGAAGACAAAAAAAGGACAACTTATTAATTTTTTTCCCTTTTCAATAAGTCAACTTAAAGATTATAAATTTCTTCTTGATTATGTCC
>NW_015150709.1:574970-604332 GCF_000732505.1 Cyprinodon variegatus
TAAAGCAGCTGCAGCTCTGTTCTCCCCTCAATAATGAGCAGAATCCCAAGATACTTAAACTTCTTTCCATGAGGCAAAAACTCTCCTCCAACCTGAAGAGGACAAACCACCTTTTCCAGACAGGAATGAGTTCTGTTCCCTTTAAAAATCTTTTGGAGGCACTGAAGGTTAGGCTACAGTGCTATCTTTAGGCAGTTTGGCCCATTCTTTTTAACAGAATATCTGAAACACTGTTTAGATTGGATGAGATATATCTGTGCTCAGCTGTTTTCAGATCTCTCTAAAGATGTTCAGTCTGATTAACGTTTACCTGATTTGGCCAATGCATACAATTCAAAAAATGGTCCTGTAACCACTTTTTGGCTGTATGTCTTATTTTATTCTCCTGCTGAAAAATGAACTGTTTCCCTGGCCTGATGCTACGTTCACACTTCAAGCACTTTGAGCAGCAGAAGCAGCTGGCTTTGATGCAAAGTTTGGAGTGGATACGCATCAGGGCACATCAAAAGTTCTTGCTGCGTGTCTCGAGCAGCAGGAGCGACGCATCTTGATTCATCTGAGCAGCTGAAGCAGCGCCTCCTGAGCATCTGAGGTGCATGACGCCCTTCACAAACCACAGATGCTGGAGTTGAAAAAATTGAATTTTTTCTGCTCAATGCGCCACATCAACCAATCAGAGAAGCTTATCTGGGAGCTGGCAGGAAGGCAGACACAGCACTACTGATGTAGAGATTTATGATCACTCCCCTGAAACAGATTATTAGCTAAATTAACTTAAAATGTCAAAACCTGCTGGCTAAACAGGTCCTCTTTTATTATTCTGGTGCCTGCAGTTGGGATCACTTACCTGAATAACGCTAACATCTACTTTTGACTCCACAGCAGCCAGGAAAACCCCTAAGTGGTTACTGTAGCTGAGGCAGCTGCTGCTGGGGACTCCCAGTGACAGAACACCACCTGTATGTGGCGGTCTTAGCGGCTCAGACAGCCAAATATTAAGTATCGTAATCATGGTGAACTGACTTCACAGACAATGTTTTGAGGTGGACTTTCTTTATTTAAAAACATATTAAAACTATGTTTTACCCACTTATCACAAGGGATGTGAATTGAAAACCGGGTCCTGTTCAGAGCCGGTTTTGTGTGTTCCAATTACATGGCACTCTTTGGCAGCTCGCTCAACGATTCTCTTAACGATTTCAGGCAGCACCACAGCCTAGCGCTGGGCAGCATGACTTCATTTCGAGTTACGCACATGGCATTCAGTAAGCAAGTACGACCTGACCGGGCGTAAGTCTAGAAAAGCAAAAGACAAAGATGGCAACAAGGCGCTTTGCAATCATTGCAACGTGGCAGTTACATCCGTGGGAGGAAATACATCCAACAGGCAGAGACACCTGCGCACACAACATGGCACACATTTTAACGAATGCCGTGTTTTTGATGCTTCCGGACAGAAGCTAAAGTTACGACCAGCATGGAAGGCAACTCTGGTGGTAATTAGCTAGTTTTCTATCACTGGCTGTGCTTAATGTGGTACCTAGTAAATCATATTCCATTTCTGGAAATAAACCAATTTCCTACCTCTCTTTGGGGTTATTAAAATAGCTACGAAGTTGCAAAAATGAAGCAACGGGCGCATTTTTGCTGCCCCAAACGCATCTGGTGAGAACGTAGCATGAGGTTAAGAGCACTCTGGAGCAGGTTTTATCCAATATGTTTGTATATCGCTGTATTTATTCCTCACTCTACCCTGACTGGTCTGCTGAAACACATCACAGTATAAACAAAACATTTTCATCGGAATGTTGTACATCGGCAAAATACGTTTGGCCCCTCACCAGATCTACTACAAGAGAACCATCGTGCCCCTACAAGCATCAACAGCTAAAGCTTATTGTTTAACAAACCCCAATAAGAATTACAACATGAAATTTTCCTTTGGGATTATTAAATATCATGAAGTAGCCACCAACATCATAAAGACTAAGGAACACAGAAGAGAGATCAGGAGAAAGTTCTAGAGAAGTTAAAAGCTTGGTTTGGTTCTAAAACAAGATTCTAAGATTTGAACATTTGAGCTCTGTTCAGTCCATCATCTATAAATGGAGAAAGGATGACCAACTGAAAACATTCACAGACTTGGACTTCCAGCTAGCGGACAGGGAACGCATTAAAAAAGCTAAAATCGAATTCCTGTTGTAATGGTTTGCTGAACTTATACTTTTATATTTCACTTTTCTTTTTATTGAACTTTTTGAGGCTGCTAATTCTTTAACAGAAAAACTGAAGTCCCTTAAAAAGCATGAGGCCAAAACCCCATCTCCCCAAAGCTACTTTCCTGCTGCTTTTCGCTGCATCTCTTCTGCAATACAGTTTGCTTGTGCCTCAGTCAAGCTTTCGTGTAGACTGACAGTAAAAAAAAAAAATAAATGCAATGAAAAAAAATCGTAAAGTACACAGTGCAAATGACTCTTGCTAACAGCCAGATAATTTATTGCACCAACCATATAATATCTTATCTGTTTTGCTGAAGGAAATGGCGGAGCTGATTTATACAGCTTATGTGGTAAATTTCTCTGTAAAAACAGGTTTTAAAAAATGTAAGCAAATTCATAGTTGACAAACAGAGACATTTTTTTGTGAGAAAAACATCTTTACAGTTTTATCAGTTTTTCTCCCCTATTAAACAAATAAACACAGCAGTAAACCTAAAGCTAGACTCCAAAGGTACAGTAGTTATTTACCCATGATCATTTTATGATTCTGACAGTCACATCAACATGTTTCTGTTCTCATTTACCTTGTGCAACATTAATATTGTTATCTTTCAATACTGCTTCCTCGATTTCGCTCTCCACATACTTCAGGCTCCAAGGAGACTCCTCGTCCTCCAGAAGAATCACGTTGATAGTGATCCCGGCCCCACATTGTCCGTTGCCTCGACACAGAGCAGCAAATGCCCAAAAGGTGCACACTATCAGCCACCAGCAGCATGGGCTCATTTTCACCTTTAAAGTCAGGATAGATTAATCTGAGCAGCTAAAAAGAGTCCATGATACGCTGCAAGAAGAAAATCAGGTCTAATCCGCCAAAAAAACAAAAAGGCAGGTTCCTGTTGAGAAAAATCCAGGTTCTCCTCTCCAGGTCATTCACACTTCCTTGGTCCCTCTGAGCTGCCCTTTCCTCAGGGCCGTGTTAATATACAACCTTTAGAGTCCCAGAGGCAGGGCTTGAAACCTCCTTATGTTGTTGCGCAAAGGTCTTCCTGAATTATTGATTTTCTCAATAAAAAACAAAGAACAGATGTTAAAGGATCTAAATAAGGGGCGCGGTAGACCCTATGGTTGGACCTACAGATAGCAGATTCTTTTTTAATGGACTATTGGCAAAAGGGATTTACACTTTGGGCTACTTAAGAAGAGAGGATATTTTATAGATCAATTTTTACAAAAGTGTTAAATGCAAAATGACTGAGAGAAGTAAAGTTGGGTTGGCATGCTGTAAAAATTTAACAAAAAGGGAAGAGCCAAACTGCTTCATTTGGTAATAAAATCCAGGTGGCAGAGCTCACAATGATTAACAGTTTGCTGCCTAAGGTTTACAAATTTAGCCTCAAATAATGAGGAATAATAATACCATTTAAATCACAGGTTATCTTCATTATTTTACATCTCAAATTAAGCTGAGACATCTTGTCGTTAGATGTGACACTCTTACACAGCATGAAGAGTAAAGCAGAACTTCTCACCACTCCAACATTGTTCAACTTGATGAAACAATCTTGTACTGGATGGTATTCCCTGTACTTAGCCTGCCTCTACCTACCCTGGAGATCACCTCATGGCATGCTGAGCTCCCGTTCCTCCATCAAACTCACCAAACCCACCAGCCTGTCCAACATTGTCCACAGCCAGAGCTCATCAAACCTGTAAAAACATGGGAGAAGTCTCATATTTTCCTTAAACACTTTCTGCTGCATGGGAGAATTCATGCTGGACCCTATAAGGGTAGACAGATCAATCCTGCTGCAACAGTTTCCCCAGACCATGCCACATCCACCTCCATGCTTATCAGCTGCTGAGGTTTTTTCCCAGGAAACTTGTGTTTATGTCCCCATTATTGTGCTAATATAATTTAACTTAATTTCAGAGCCTTAAATAATAATATTTAAGAAATTCTTTCTTTGTTTTCTCTGACCTTCTCCGTCTATTCCATAAAAGACATGGTCAGCCATATAAACTCAAATATCTGCTGCTGTATTTAACCCTGCAGCTTCCACTAGGACATTTTAGGGTTTTTAATGGCTTTTTTTCACCACCTGTGGACTGTTTTCCATGCAATGGAGACTTCTTTAAATCCCTAACCAGACTTGGTGCACCACACTAAATATCTCAAGGTTTGAACAGAGAAGATCTTCGAAATGCTGAGTAATGATTTTCTTGCATCCACCTGTCATACACCTGTGTGGGACTTAAGTTAGTGCATTTTGTTACATTTTACTTAATCAAGCTCTGTTTGAATAAAGCATCTTGAGAGATTTATTCAAATTGATATCACTGTGTAAAATAGATCAAATTATGAGTTTTATTTATGTTTTCCTTATGTCACTTGTTACAGTACATCACTCTACAGCTTCTGCTAATCTGGTATTTAATATCTCTATAATGTGGTGGCTCATTGATCAGAAACAAATTAAAAAACCTAAGAAGGGCTTCAGAGAAGAGGAGAAGTTGCACTTTGACTCACTTAGACTGAGGGAATGGATGTTATTAACTGGTTCCCCATCCCCCCTTCCCTAATAGTATTTAAAGGATGGATGACATGATATATTTGGATATTTTAAGTAAAGTAAGTAGGACTGAAAATAAAAAAAAAATTAAAATACATGCAATTTTCTAAGCCATATCATGACATAAAATATCATGAAATGCAGTGTGTGTAAGGTAAAGGATAAAATGGAAAATCTGATGGTGATCTATGAAAAGAAGACATTGGATGTCTGATAAAAAAAAAATGCTTTAACTCCTAAAATGACCTTAAAAATTACAAAAAAAGAGGGGGGAAAAAGGTAATTTGTGCATATCAGCACCAGTGGTCAGGGCAGCTGATAATTCCAGTTGAGCGACCTTGATCATAATGTAAAAGAAAATGCACTGAGGGCTTCAACAGGAGGACATTGGAGGGATTGGAGCTAAGTGTATGTTTACACACATAAAAGGGGGAAATGGATTAACCCAGTCTGAAGGTTTAACAGGAATGCTGACTCAGGATGAGCGAATTGTAAGTTAAAGCTAATTACCTACTCACCCAGCAAGGCAAGAGCTGGAGATTTACTCTAAAACAGCGGTGGACTTAAACATTTTGGGCCCTCCTCCAAGTCTGCTCCAATTTCCTGAGTGTAAAAGATTGTGTAGGGCTGCAACGGTTTTAATACTTCAAAAGTATGACCCAAATAAGAGAACATTTTACAATCGCCACTCCTTGGCCTCAACAACTGAAGAATGAGAGAAATGAGCCGTCAGGAATAATTACAGATTTGCATATTTGCCTGGAAGGTGCAGTCGTTTAATGAACTTGCCCCCAGCATGTTTGGTTCTAAATGTAGGGCACAGAAAGTCAAATAAAGGATCCAGACAGAAATATAAATACGTAAATAATAGCGTAAATATAAATACCGGCCTAAATTTGATAAATCTTTAATACATGTTTTAATACTTCTGCCATACAAGCCATGCCACACAGGTAAAGAAAAAGGAAAGGGAGAAGGTGTAATTAATGGCTCAGTCCAAATACCTCAGATTATAGCTCCTAGCTCCTGTTCCTTCATCTTTTGCAGGGTTAAATGTAAGAACACTTTCCGATGAAGGAAAGGAGCTATGGACCCCTGCGTTGAATCTGAATAGCTTTTAGCCGAACAAATGTCGCTATTTAGGCTATAGGGTAACGCTGGTCAAGTTGGGACTAAAGCTTTTTAGAAAACTAGAAACAATAAAGAACGCAAATCAAAAGAACGCCTGAAGCTCTAAACTCAAGACAGTACATGTGAATAAATAATATATTTTTGTTAAACTCCATGAAACAGTTAAATGTTTAAATCCAGTTTATGCCCACAAAGCTCACATTGAGAAAAGTGAACTAGCTTATAATCGATGGACAAAGTTAGGAAAAGAGAACAGTTCCAGAACTTTCTATCAACTGTTTCGCCTGAGAGAGAATTTGGTGACATGCTGTTATCCCTTTGCATCTTTTTCTTGTTTGAGCTTTTATTTCTTTCTTTTGTGGCTCTCTGACTTATGCTGCGTTTTGCCATCCAGCTTATGAGATAACTGTGCTGTGTGTGGTGTGGAGGCCTCTGACCCCTTAGAAATCTGATATCATTCTGCTTCATTCTATCTCCAGTCACCCCCTCTGCAGAATTTGTTAGGTCAATCACTAAGGCTTTGCTCTCTCTGCTTTTTCTCGTAGTAGCTTCCTCTGGTCTGTTCCTGATCCGCTGTGACGCCGTTGTTGCTGCCATCAACACCTTTGTTTATAGACGTTTCAGCTAGGCATATTTTTCAGTGTAGTCCTGTTTCTCTGGCTGTGACTGGCTGGATGTGCTCTCTCATTATCTGACATGGCTGTGTGTTTCCTGGACGGGGCCGCCTTTGAAGCTGGTTGACAGTTAAATTTTGTATCTCTGCTTCTTTCTGTATCTCTGCTTCTGTCTCCTTGAACCCCAGTCAGCTTCGGCAGATGGCCGCTCACACTGAGTCTGGTTCTGCTGTAAGGTTTCTTCCTGTTAAAAGGGAGTTTTTCCTCTCCACTGTCACTACAAGCATGCTTAGTGTGAGGGATTGCCTTTCAGTCAATGAGTCGATCCAATCAACTGGTTTTCATTAGATAAAAAACTTTGAATCAATTTGACTGTATGATCTGGTTGAACTGTAAAGTGCCTTGAGATGATGTGTTTTAAATTGGCGCTATATAAATAAGTTGAACTGGATATAAAACCGACATGTCTGTGTTTTAAAAATACTTTTTTAGTATTTAAAAGTCTACTAAGCTTAATAGGTTGTTATACATTTTTTTGAAACTTTAATCACTTAGGTACAATTGCAAAAATAAAAAACAGAATATTTCCTAAAATGACCCAATGTTAGCTGAGACTGAGTAAAATTTTACAAGTGGAAAATCTGAAACATGTTATTCTGACCTCACCTGTATTCGCTCATTCTTAGACTCTTTCTGACTCGTTGCTTCTCATCAGATACTCCTGCTTCTTTCAACAGTCTAAAAATGTGACTCTTAGGTTAATTTTACTGTTAATGTTACTGTTAATATTTCTGCTGATTCAATTCAAAGCATTTTTTTGATCAGGTTGTCATTTTTGCAATAACTTTGGAAAGTATTTGCTTAATGGTTTGGTTCCGTATTATGGCTCAAGGGTTTAATATTATCTTTACCATTATTGATGTTCATTGATCTATAAAATCTTTAATTCTGTGCCATCATCAGTGTGAGATAAGGGGGATAGTTATTGTGCATGAGATTATGCTTTGGTTTCAGAGCAGAGTCCATCCCCATCTTAAGAAATGTCATTTTTTCGATAATTCTGAAAATATAAAAAAAAAAACCTATGGTAAAGTCTTTTGTTCTATAATATGAATAGTAAATCCACTTAACACATTTATTTAATTGAACTATATTAATCTCACATTGGAGGATTTTACCTCTTGGGGAACAGTGGGCTGCCGTAGTGCGGCGTCTGGGGAACAGTGTGGGGTTCACGCAGATCTAGAGTGGCATTCTGTGGGAGTGGGGCTCGAACTCAGAACCTCAGGATTCCAAGCTCTATGCCCTAAGCACTAAGCTGCCACTCCCCTTGAAGTATATCGTAAATTATATCCCAAAAGGAAGATCTAAAATATTGATTCAGTGAATATGGCACAAATCTTCCCTTTCTGCCTTTGAAGTTGATAGGATTGTTGTTTAGAAGCACTTTAGAGCTATTGTTTAAAAAGCCCAGGTATGTCTGTTTTTACACGTCTTTGTACTTTATGAATGACTAAAAGGCTAATTATTTCAGAAAGTACATTACCATGTTTTTCTGGTTGTGTTGCTGTGATAGCTACCCAAAGGAAAGGCACCGCTGAAATGAGTAATGTGCTGTCAATGTTAGCTAAACTAACCTGTTTCTGTCTGTCCTAACAGTTAAAAATCAGCTTTGTTACTGTTCTGGTCCCATTAACCCTACAGTGGGAGGTTCCCAGTTGAGAATTTCTCTGACAGACAAAGAGAAGAATGATTAAGAAGCTCGTTTTTAAAACTCACAGCTCCATTTTATTATAACCACAAGGAACCAACCTTGACTTAAAGGTAGGACCACAATATATTTCTAAATTAAAAAATTATTAAAGCATGCTATTTTTTAACCTTTTTCAAACAGTTTAAACAATTATCTCTGTTCTTTCCAAATTAAAATAAACTATTAAAGTCCAATGTTTTTTTTTTCCCTTGCATCATACTTTACGCCAGATGCCAGCTTTACTTCTCTTTGTGATGCTGACAGCTTGTGCTGCAAGACCACAGGGTAAGGCGCACACCTTCTAACAGCGCATTTTAAGGCATTTCCTTGGAATAAAATGTTACTAAAATTTGAGGGTTTTCTTTAAGAGAGCATATTTTCCCATCAAATTGCAAATGCGGAATATTTAAAATCTTGTGTCTCTGTAGATCTGTCAGGAAAGATGTTTACGTTTCCAGAGGAAACCAACACAGCCAGAGTGATGCTGAATACATCCACAGAGAATCTGGATGCAGTGACAGTCTGTTTGAGGTGTTCTTATAAGATAAACTAAATGAGGAAATCTTAGATAAAATAACCACAGGCTGTAAATAACTGTAATTAAGCCCTTGTGTTTAATTTATTTTTTGTGACACTCTTTTATAGGTCCTTTACAGACCTCTGCAGACTCCACAGCCTTTTTTCTCTGGCCACACCGTCGACTAATAATGGATTTTGGATAGCCAAAGACACAGCTGACACTCTTTCTCTCTTTGTGGACAACAACGTACAATATTATACAGGACCGGGAAATGAGGCGAACATGTGGCACTCTGTTTGTTCCACATGGGACTCTGAATCTGGGCTGGGCCAGATGTGGCTCGATGGGAAGGCTTCACCCCGGAAGTTTCATGGTGGATCGCCGATTAGACGCCCGATTGTTATCCTAGGACAGGTATGCCTACAGTATTCAGATATTTATTTAGAAAATGTACTATTTGAAGGATCAAGTTTATGTATACGTTTTTCTTTATGATTTTGACTAAACATTGCATTTATCTTTTAGGAACAGGAAAGTTATGGAGGTAGTTTTGACATCAAAAAGTCCTTTACTGGAATGATGTCTGATGTCCACATGTGGGATTACGTCCTTTCTCCCTGTGCAATCCAGAATTACGTGGATGATCTGAATTTCACTCCAGGGAATGTGTTGAACTGGAGGGCTCTCACATTTGATATTACTGGAAGGGTGCTGATAGAAAACAAACAGCTGATGTGCCACTAGAGCCACTTCACAACAAAAGGCCTTTCTACAAAACTCTGGCTTAAGGAAATACAAGTTCTTCTGCTGTAAACATAACCAGACTACTGCATGTGAGAGAGAAATTAAATGAGTTTGATTAGAGGTAAAAATAAAAGCATTATCATTTAAACTTTGTTTAATATACCCAATTAAATTCATGCTATTTTGTACCAAGACCTCCATCTGTGTTTAATGGTTCTTCCATGCAGTTTAGCGAAGCATAATATCTTTTGCTGTTGAATTATATGCCTGGTCTTCATGGGATTTAATTCTCATTGTCTGCATACGTCCAGAAAAGAGAACGGCAATATTTTACAGATCCTAAGTTTAACTCTAAACCAAGCAAACAGGTAACTTCTAAATAAAGGCCAAACCTTTAAAAGCAGAGTAAAGTTTTCAAGATTTTTAGCTCGTCGTAACACACACACCTTTAAAGTTTGTACTCCTGACTTCCACCATGATTGATCTTTATTCCTGTCGAAATGTAAATAATGGACACACCTATTAAGTTTTGTAAACCAGCAAATTCTGAATAAATGAACTCACTACTACACCGTTGGATCATCTGTTATTTAAAGTAAGCTTTGGGAAGATAGTACTGGCAGTGTTGCAGCTCCTCCTTATGGTTGTTGATGTATGAATCAATTTAACATGTTTCCAAAGTTTTCTATCTAAGGAAAACCAGTTGATTACATCGACTCATTGACTCAAAGGTAATACCTCACACTAAGCATACTTCTAGCGACAGTGGAGAGGAAAAACTCTGTTTTAACAGGAAGAAACCTCCAGCAGAATCAGGCTCAGTGTGAGCGGCCATCTGCTGAGGCCGACTGGGGTTCAAGGAGACAAAAGCAGAGCTACAAAAGGTAACTGTAAAAGGCGGCCCCATCCAGTAAACACACAGCCAGGCTGACGGGCTCCAAGCCAGCTCCCATGTCAGAGGATGAAGAGAGCTCATCCAGCCAGTCACAGTCCGAGAAACAGGACTTCACTGAAAAACAGGCAGATCGCATTAAGTTTTTTTAGAAAATCATCAGGAAATTAACAGATATTACCTTGCATGCTTTTCATGGCAAAAATAATTTCTTCCACAGTTAAAATTGGTCCAATTTGTTAGCAACATTTATTTCAAATTAATCAGAGGGAAATTATGGTCATCGAGGAACAAGATAATTGCAGTATTATCAGATGTAGACTCTGATTTTTTAATAGAGATTTATATATAGTTGAGCCTAAATGTATCATTTTGTCATCTGACAGAAATAGAGGATTGAACTTCTAAGATGATAAATGTTGAGGCTGAGAGGAAACCCTAATATCTTGCAAAAGGAGGACAAGGTCAGAAAAAACAACAGGATGATAGTTAAACATCTGCACAGCTGAAATTAGTTTATTGACCATGAAAATTAATCAATCTGAGAAAATGATTTATGCATTTGGGAGAATAAGGAAATTCTTTATTATGAGGTTAGAAAAATCTCCAAAAAGATCAATGCAGCTGAATGCAACATTATTGATGTCAACATTTGTGGAATTAGCTTAGTCTGGATCTGGTTTGGTTACAGAATCCATGCTGCCTTCAGATATAAGAATCTTATATTTAATTAGGATATGGATTAATAAAGTATTTTTGAATTGATTGAATAAGTGGTGGAAGAGTTTCAAAGAGACTATTCATAAAGTTTAGATCATCAAAATTGCGAGCATAGATATTCACTAGTATGACAAGAACACGGAATAATATACCAATCCCAGGTAGATATATCTGCCATTTGTATCTGATATAAGATTATTGAATGAACTACAGGAGCTCCAACAAACATGTCCTTCTCCAACAAACACTTCGGCAGAAGTTACCGGTAATATATTTAAACAAATTGAAACATTTGATTTGGTTGGCTTTATAATAGGCATAATGTTAATATGAACTACAGAAACTGAGTTTTTGATTTGAAATGAAAGATGAGGTTTCAAGCTGAGCTATAATACATCTAGTGAGGTCTAACAGTATTGGTGATGTTATATTATTCCAAAGGCCCCAACAGAGAAACTTGCTTCCTCTAAACAGTTGCATATATATGGATAAAAAGGAATGTTTTCTATAATTTTATCGAGAATTATAAGATATCTGGTTCATTTTACACATAAAGTGGCCATAAAGACAACATTGGATGCTTTATTTCTCTTTAATTTATTCAGGACAGAGTTTGATAAATGATGATAATTTCTTACCTATTTAAAGTATTGTTTGGTTATGAAAAATCAATCAAAAGTTGTGGCTGTGATCTATCTGTTGTATGTGTACAAAATGTTAATACAGTTATCCTACTTGGTTATATGTATATTGATTGTGTCAACAAGTTGTAGATATATAATTTAAAGGACGACTCTCCCTGATACTTTTTGTAGCTAACAGAAATTATATATGGGGGTTCTATAGAGTACCTGTCCCAAGCCTTATTTGACAAAATACTGCATTTGCTGCAAGTTTGCTTTTGTGTTTTCCGCCCTCCTCAGGTTTAAAAAGTTACTGCATTAGATTTTGTTATGTGGCTTCCCTGTTACTGAGACATTACCATGGCAACTGACTCCAGCAGCCCTGGCAGGGGTATAAAAAGTGCTGTCGTCTCTACGTGCCTCCATAGAGTGAATGAAAATGCAAACCTTCATTTTAACAGTTTACTCTAATCTTCACATAACCAATCATCTAAAGATTGAGACCAACTTGCTGTTAGGAAAATTTTTTATCATTCATTAAAAGGCTTGTTAAACCTGAAATAATTAGTGCTAACGACTCCATTAACAGTTACGTTCACATACTTTTTGAAAGGCAGACCCTGAAATATATTGTCGCACAAGCTTTTGAGGAAATCACTGACTGCAGTTAAACGAATCCTGTAACTGTCCATGAGACGTCTGCTCCTCTCAGCAGCTATGCTGGTTCTCTCCTCGTGAGCTTACTGCTCTAGTTATCTGAGCGTTACCTTTACCAGACAGTGTTTCTGCTCCCTCCAAAGATGCTCAATAGGATTTAGATCAGAGATCTGGAGCCCCACTGCAGAATATTCCAATGTTTTTCTCTTAAGTCAATCGTGGGTAATTTTAGCTCTGTGTTTTGTGTCATTATGTTGAAGAGCCATGACCTGATATGGAGACCAAGCTTTCTGACACTTGGCAGCACATTTCTCTGTAGAATCCCTTGATATTCTAGATATTTCATAGTACCCTGGAGAAAATCAAGAGCAGTGTTGTATAGTAACAAAGTTAAAATACTTCACTACTGTACTTAAGTATATTTTGGAGTACTTTATACTTTCCAAGAGTATACATTTTTTTGAGAACTTTCACTTTTACTTCACTACATTTACAAACTTAATTGCATACTTTTACTCCGATACACTTTCAGTGTTTGGTTTAGTTACTAAGTAAAAAAAATAAATAAATAAAAAACGAGCGAGAGAGACGCAAGTGTTTTAACCCATACTGACTACAAAGTTGGGTCTTGCCTGGGCTTGTTCATCAACACCAATAGGATACCGGTACGTCTTTTTCACAAAGCCAGTCTAAATTGATCCTACACTTGGTTTGTTTATATTCTTTTAAGTGAATTTAACCTTCAAAGTTTACCAAAATGTAAAAAAAAATGTCATTAAAACTGCACTTACTTTTTACTTATACTTTCCACTACATTACTTGAGTACATATAAATTTACAGTAATTCTTATACTTAAGTACAGCCATTTCAGATACTTTAAGACTTTTACTCAAGTAACATCTCAGTCAGTGACTTGGACTTTTACCAAAGTCATATTTTGGAGAGGTTCTTATACTTTTACTGGACTCCGAGATTTCAGTACTTAATACAACACTGATCAAGACACCCTGTGCCAGATAAAGCAAAGCAGCCTCAAAACAGCCTCCTCTATGTTTCACAGTAAAATAATCCTCTTTTCTTGACCTACTTAATTTTTCCCTCTGTGAGATTGAACTGATGTGTCTTAAATATTCTTCCAGAAACTTTTTGGCTTGTCAACATGTAGTTTGCCAAATTCCATTCTGGCTTTTTTATGGTTTGTTTTCAACACTGTTGTCCTCCTTGGTCATCTCCCTATCGAGTCCACTTTGGCTCAAACAACCACATATGGTGTGACCTGACACCATGTTCATTGATCTTGAAGTTCACCTTTAATCCATGTAGAAAAATGTCTGGGCTCTTTTGTTTCCACTCATATTATCCATCTCATTTATATGTCATCAATTGTCCTCCTGCTGCCACATACAGGGAGGTTCAGGTCTTCATTTTCTAAATATATGCAAGTGCAACTGTTGTCAGAGGAAGATCAAGCATCTTCAAGCAATTATGCTTGGATATGGTCTGAGAGCCTTTAGCATTCACATGCCTGTCTATGGGTTTATCTCCTATATCCTGAGACAATTCTTTCCTTCACTTCCTCTGGTCCATGTTGGGTGTGGTACACACCATGTCACTTAGTGACTACCTGTGGCGCTATATATAGAATCACTGATTGATTACAAGATTGTAGACACCTGTGACACATGAATGTGATTTAACATCCCTTTGGTCACATTATTTTTACTCATTTCTGGGAGGACCATCATTTCCAGGCCTGTTTCATTAGCTTATTTTTTAAATCATTTAGTGGAAGCGTGGTTGGAAAGCATCATCTGATTTCAAATTTTTTGATTTCATATAATTGTCTTATTATTAATTTTGTCAGAATTCGGTTATATCTGTGACTAGGGGTGGGTATTGCCAAAGAAGTCACGATTCGATTCGAATCACGATTCACAGGCCACAATGCGATTCTATCACGATGCATCACGATACTTGAATTATTGCGATGCACTGCAATATTTTCTCCTCCATGTTTTGTTTTTGAATGACTCGGCGCAGTATCCCGCAGCCGGAAATGCTTGTGACACAAGGCAGCGACATCTACTGGACTGGAAGTTGTATTACACTTGTTTTTGGCTGATGTTCGCCAACCATTCATGCAATTTTATTTATGAATTTTTTTTAATTAATAATCGATACTTGGCATCAAGAATCTATTTTTTATCGAGGTGCACATGTGCAGAACTAGTGCTAAATGCAAAATTCTACATGGCAGATTAAGGAGGGCTGTGAAACTCTCCAACTGCCTCTGCGTAACCTTTCGTCACACACCAATTTTCCTTTTTCTGTCCATTTGTGGTGAATAATTTGCAAGGTGCTTTAAGATGTCTAGCTCTTTTTTTATTAAAGGGTAATTGGTTTTATAAAGAAACACAGTACAGAACATTCAGACACTTTATTGGTTGTATTAGTTCTCATTTTTCAACATCATGTTAAATAAAATATACAGTAACTGGACTCGCTGCAGCAACAGCCTCCCTGAGCTGAACACAACTGTTCACTTTTTACTGACACTTTGACAGAAAAAGAATAATAAAAACAGTGGTTTCTTTCTCCTTAATGACAACTGCTCTCGGGTCAGTAATTGCTTGGAGAAACTGACACCGCCTGTAGTCTGTACTCCGGTGTCCTATCTGCAACCTGAGCCATAGACGGGGTCCAGGGATTCAGCCCTCAGGTCTCGTCGTGCGACTGTAGGTAAACTGGTTTGGCCTGCTTCCTGAGGCGCTGCTGAACGCGCAGCTTCCTGCCCTTCTGTGTGGCCAGCCCCATAGGTGGAAGATGCGTCTACAGGAACATCATCAAGCCAAAATACGGTGATTAGATCCCATTTCTGAAGCATGTTTTAATTTGAATGCAGACTGATAATAAATAGATGTGTGGTGTTTGCTTACAGCTCTTGGGTATGGATTCTTGTAATGTAGACCTGAACAGAAATAAGTTTAAGTTAACATTTTATCATATAATATCTGCAAAACAATTAGAAAAATCTTTATAAAAATCTGGTTCTTTCACAAAGCGACAATTTCAAACTAATTAACAAAATGAAGTCTATACAGAGTGATGTTTATCTCTTTACAGATGAATTTAATTTCCATTTTTCCTGCTTCAATGTTTAAATGTTGGAAAAAAAACATCAAAAGCAGCCTGACTGTTTGAAAATGGAAGTTGCTATCCTTGTTAAGTGACGACTTACTTTTATTATTCTGCTGACCTCAATAAAGAGCTTTACGTTGAGATCTACGTCTCTTTGATCTTTAGTTATGGCTAAGGGAGCCAAGCTGTAACACAAATACTCTAAATACTCTCGAAAATCTCAGCGCAATTTCATCAACCACTCCACTGCATGAAGAAATCAATTAAAGAGAAACTGTCTTACAACATGAATTAAGCTTGAAGATTTCAAAAAGTAACACATCCCGCCCAGGTCTAAAGATATTCAAGAACAGATTTGAAACAGAGTCTCTGACATCTGCAAATCTGGGTAGGGTTACAGTGCTATGTCTAAGGCTCTGGGACTTCAGGGAACCACAGTGAGAACCAATATCCACACAGAATCGAACTCGGCACCTGTTCTGGTTCCTGAATGTGTTTATGAACGGGTTGCGCATATTTCGACCAAATAAAAGGTTCCAGAGCAGCAACTCAAGTTTACGTCTCGTGCCGCTGAATAGCTGGTTCTTCAGACAGAACTGATGAGTCACCAGCGGACCAGAAAAACAGGGAAATGAAAACAAACTGCTCATGAAACAGATGTGCTCATCCAGCAAATGGAAAGCAGCTGGATTTCATCAGATCAAGGATTGAATTAAGAAGCTGAAGAGAACTGAAGAATATCTATAATATGGTATTGTTTTTGTATTACCATCTGTTATCTGTAGCCTGAGGTTCAGACTGGAGCGGTGATCAATTTAATGTTCAGCTTGCTCATAGCGAGCTTCACTGTTTTTATGAACAGATGTACAGTTTCTAAGCATAAGAAGCCAAAGTTGGTGAGAAGAGATTTTATGGAGCAGCGGAGAAGCTTTACAGTCAACCAAAATTATTCCAGAAGCTCATCAGTTACTCGTCCAGTAACAGGACAACATCAGAAGCTCTGAAGGCCTTTTTGTCCAGGTTTAAAGTTATTTGGAAAAAAAATAAAGTTATTCTGAATAGAAATAGATCATTAAAAAAAAAACCCACTGCATTTAATTTCAAACAAGGTAGCAGTAGTATGATGGAGTGAGAAAAATCAGGTCTCAAGCATCCCACTGTGAAAGATGGACCCATGAGTTCTGCTCTGTTAAATCACAAATCCACAAAGAGAGCATCATAATATCCATACTTGAAGTATGAAGGAGGACAGTGATGCAAAGCAAACCAGCAAATCTACCACTGAATGGTTAAAAATTGGAAGATGTTGTCCCTTACTAAATGAAATCATAATAATAAAAAAAGATGGTTATATTTAGTCAGATTACATCTCCAGCTACTAAAATTCTGCTGTATTGCTGTTTATTGGTAAAAAAAAAAAAAAAAGTTCCCTCTCTTGTTCAGGCCAAGAAACTGGAAAGTTCAGGCAGCAATGTTTTGACAGAACCCAGGGTTTCTTTCTGATCTATCTCAATGTAGGACACTCATAAAGGCTCAGATTTATTAAAACCCTTAGAAATTTTATGTAGTTCAGAAGGACTTAAGGTGAAAGAAAACTATTAGGGCTTGGCAGTACATCTAGGTTTTAAAAATAACTAGATTTTTTAAAGAGATAAAAAAAATTGATAATCTATGTTGAAATATGAGTAAACTTTGATAAATCCTTGTAGATTATACACTTTAACCATTATCTCGTGTTTATCTACAGCCCTTGGTTAGATAATGTGCCTCTGTCTGTTTTTACAATCACTTTGTTGAAAGAAAAAAGAAACAAATATCATATATTGACATAAATTAAACTACCGGTATAATATTAATTTGGACTACCTCACTGAAACAAACATCACTTATTTTCTACATATGCGGTTTAGGCTGTTTTGATGACCAACACCTGAAGCCGCCGCTCCAGTTAAAGTGGATATCTTAAACCATTCATACCTATTTCTATCCTTGCTTCACATTCTTCTATACACCTCTTTATTGATTCTTGATCTGTGAGCTGAAAACAAACAGCAAAGAATTAGTGGTACAGCTTCTTAGAAACAACTGCTGCTCTAAATCCAATGCTGTTCACACCTGCTGGTTCTGCCTGAACAAAGTACGGGCCTCCTGCAGGATGTACTTTCTTTCGCTCTCTGTGTCGGCTGCGATGCCGGTCTGAGCCTGCCAGGCCCGGGCGATGCGGAACACACGCATGTAGAGAGACAAGACAGTGGAGCGAGTGGACAGCATCCTCTGGGCCTTTAGGTTCTGAGAAAACACAAAGCAGCCGTTTAATGAGGGAAAGCAACACCGAATATTAGAGTTACTTTAACACTGGAGGATCGATCAGTTCTCTGCTCTCCCAGGTAACTGCTTGTTTAATTCATTTTTAACTCAACACTAAATGAGTTAAATGTCTTTTTTTTTACCCTAATATTATAAATTTTATATACATGTCTATTAAAATTCTTTCATTGCTAATTTTTTCAATTTTAAAAACAACAGATTGAAAGACCTACATATCTAATACTGAGTCAATCATGTGAAAGAGAGCTGCTTGTAATGTGTTTTTGCTCCAATAGGGGGCAGTTCTGGACTACAGTCTGACTACCAAGTGTTTAAAAGATTAACTTGGCTGAAAGATTTACTTAACCCTGATTACAGAAACCCTAAGATTTGTTTTATCTTCTAGTATAATTACAGATGTCACTGCTGCTTCCATTCATAGCAATATATCCGTTTCTACAAGAATTTCTACATCTAATAAGCCCATTGATAAAATATATTTCAATAACTACAAATTACAGTAAAATAAGGAAAAGGTGGGGTAAATTCTACTTTTATTAGTTGTTTATTAGTCACATACATCATGCATTGATCACAAATTTTGGATTTCTTCTGTCCCTTTTTTAAATATCACACTTAACATGAAACTGAGTTGTGCAGAGTCACTCAAAAATACTGTTTGCCTTCTTATTAAATCATAGATTATATGTAATCAATAATATTTTGATAGGGAGAATATGTTCAATTTCACACACCTAGGCCTGATTTTTATTGGATTAGAGAATAAAGAACCTGTCCAAACAACATGAAGGATAATAGATTTGAACAAGTATGGGACCATGCCTTGTTCTAAAAGATGAGAAATAAACTCAGATCATCAGACTAGGGGGAAAAAAGCCTTTTCTAATAACTTAAAACTTAATATGATCCACAGTGAGAACCATTATGGCTGACTGTGTCTGGGTCAACCTTTGCAGCTTCAGGACCTGAGTTATTTACTGTAAATCTCAGAAACATGAATTCTACTCTTTCTCAAGAAATTCTGAAGGAGAAAAACCGAACATCAGTTTGTGGCGTTTAGCTCAAACCTGTTTGGTTTATTCAGGAGGAAAGTAACTTTACTCTCACAGAGGGCGATGCTGGGAAGCTAGCAGCACCTGAAAGAAAACGAGCCGAGCTGAGATACAAGCAGAGTCATAGAGACTCGTTTAAACATGTTTATTTCCGAATGAGGCTATCTTTATTCAAGTTAAAAACGTGAAACGAAACGAAACGTTTAGCTTACCTGCTGTTTTTTAATAGGTGACATAAAACAACCATATTTGTCGCTGACTGATGACGTATACTTAAAGCGACACCGCTCGAAAATTCATTTTTTCTTTTTTTTTTTTTTTTACTTTATTCATATAAATAAACAATAGTGTACAAACTAAACATCACAACATAAGATGGATAGAGAAAAAAAATAGACAGAACATGGGACTAAAATCAAGAACCAATACATGAGCAGTAAGACCAATGAATAAATATAGAACAAGATTTAAAACAAAAGAAAAATAGAAATACTGGCAGATTTTAAATGTTTCAATGAGGTGTAAAACAATTTAAATTGGTTAAGAAAAAAATCAAAACAAGGAGTAGAACCTCTTCATTTACAGCAATGTATATGATATTTGCTAAGCAAGAAAACAATAACTATATCTGAATTTTTTTTACTAATATAGGTCATCATCAACATAATAAAACACGTGGGTGATTGTTATTTCTTGGATGTCCTCAATTTTAAGGGACAACCAATTTTTGATGTCCCTCCATAGTTTAAAAGAAAGGGGAGAGGAGGAAAAAAAAAGAAATGATTAAGGGATTCACAAAATGCACCACATGTTAAATCAAATTTAAATCTTTTGTGCAAAAATTCTGCCACTGGGTAAATATTGTGAGAGATTTTAAAGTGAGTCTCTTTAACCTTTGATAAAACCGGCCATTTAACAAACCTAGAGAAAGCCTTCTCAAATAAGGGAAAATTAGTTGTTGTCAAAAAACTATTATAGTAATCATTAAATTATTTTGATTTGCAGGCAGTCACAAGCATAGCATTATTATATTTTTTATCAGTCACAAAATATTCTCCAATTTTCAATTTGGGTAAATATGGAGTAACATTTGAATATCTTAAGGTGTTTTGGATGAGATGGATTAGAGCTATAGGAATCGCTAAAAAATTCATACTAATCCATAATACAGAAATGTAAGCTTAATAAAAGTAGTCCTTTATTAAGTATCTGCTCAAAGGTTAATTATTTTAAAAAGACTATTTTAACAATACAACAGAACTCAACAGAAGGCAAATTCATAGTGATGCAGTTAAGTAGATTATATACTGATTAATAACATGTTTAAATAATTGATGGTAAGGCAGTTTTTAGATATCATTTTTTTTACATCAGTTTGCAAATTGGCAGAATCTTTGTTCATACAAATGAAGTTTTATTTAAATAATCATAATAATCAAAAATAAAGCATAATATAACTAAGTGATTTATGTGTAGGAATAATTTTTTAAAAATACTGTAAAATTTAAACTTTAAATGTTTAATTATCATTAAAGTACAGATTTATATGACACGGCAAATGTGTTATGTCTATGTTCCATTGAAAAATTTTGTGTTACACTTTCAAAGAAAGCTCTGTTATTTGAGGTAAATGTTTCAACTGGATAATAACATATTGCTGTTATTTTTACTTGCTCTTTAATTCAATCACTTACATTAATATTATACAAATAATGATTTCCTTTTTTTTAGATTTGAGTAAATCATATAATTGAAATATAAAACATCATGGTGCAAAAACGTAAAAATAAGATTACAGTGCTATGAAGTATAAAACTTATACTAGGACATTATACAGTCTTATAGCTACTGATCTACTGGGTTCAATATCTTTCACAAAATATGGTTGGGCCTTTGGTAAAAAAAAAAAACAATTAATATGATATTCTCCTTAAGGAGTAACTTTCATGGTTTTATCAATAACAGTAAGTCATCCAGGTCTTGACCCACTAAAGTAGCTCCAGACCATCACACCACCACCACTGTGTTTGACTGTGGATGTGATGCTCCGTTTCTGAAATGTTGTATTAAAGTTACACCAGGTGTAATGGGGATCAAACCCTTCAAAAACATCCACATTTGTTTATTTTAATGTCAAATTTTTCAAAAGTCCAAAACATTTTTAATATTTTATCTTTTTTGATGTGAATGTCAGACAGACCTTTATGTTTTCTGGGTCAGCAGTGGTTCTTGCCTTCAAACTCTCCCCAAGAGGCCATTATTACCCGGTTTCTCTTTCTTATTAAAGAATTATGACTTCTGACTTTAACTAAGGCGTGTTAGAACTGCTGTTTGCTTTACTACACAAGTCTAACAAAGGGTTGGACTTTTACAAACTGATGAAAGCTAGTGATAATTTTTTTATTTGCTGATTAATTCATGTATATTAGGACAGGCGTGTAAACTAGTAATCCCACTTGTGTGATAATTTAACAAAAGGGGTGACAGATGGTGTTTAATTTAAATGCTTGGTATTTGTTCTGTTTTTTATTTTTTATTTGTCAAATGGAGAATTATTTTGATAAAAGGTGAGACAAGAAGACAAAATGGGAATATTGTTTCACATAGACCTTTATAGACTTGACCCAGTGTTTTTCTTTAATCCTCTATTTGTCAATATTTTCTTTTTTGCCACACTTGTGAGATCTTTATTCACGTTCTACTCAAGAAACAGACAATAATAATTGATCTTTATTGATCTCACATTGGAGAAATTTATCTCTGCATTTAATCCATCCCCTTGGGAGCAGTGGGTTGCCATTGTGCGGTGCCCAGGGAGCAAATGGGGGTTAAGGGTCTTGCTAGGAGACCCAGAGTGGCAGACTGTGGGAGTGGGTTTTGAACTCACAACCTCAGGATACCAAGCTCTATATGTATGTACGGGAAATATATGCAGTGTGGTACATCTATAGGACTTCTTTTTTAATTTATATTTGTCTCATTTCTACAGATTATGTAATATCTAGTTCTAATTTTCTAAAAATTATTTGCCTGGATCTGAATATAGTGATATATTTTGTAGAGAAAAACAAAAAAACAACCTGACTGGTGTACAGAAATTGTCTTACTAAGTTACATTAACTTGAACTTTTTAAAGAAAACAACAACAGAAATTTAAGGAGTAGCTGTACATTATGGTAAGTTTTACTTTTACCTTAGTAATGTATAGCTACTCCTTATTTTTTTTTTCATTTAATTTTTTTTAAAGATCAAGTTAATGTAACTAAGTAAGCCGATTTCTGTACATCAATCAGTTTGTTTTTTACTCATCCACTATAAGTAACTAGATCTAATCGTGATCTGGTATAAATTCCAAAAAAGCAAAAAAAAAAAAAAAAAAAAAAAAAAAACTGGACTTTGTTTCCAAGTTTGCAGACATTTTGCTTCCCATCCAGGAAGCTTTTTCAATTGAAAATGTCAGAAATTGTGTTGAGTTTAACATTTTGAATTGAAAAAGATGGGAAGTGAAATGTCTTCAAACTTGGAAACAAAGTCCAGATATTTGTTTTTTAACTTTTCTGGGATGACTATGACCTGGACTGAGAATCTTCACCAGCATCTGGTGAAAATACACTAGACAGCAGATATTTCTTTATCGTTTCCTGACATATATACATTATCGACTGTAAAGATATTTTTTATAAATCTATGTACAAAAATGTTATTAGGACAGCAGGATTTGCTTTAGACTTAGACTCAGCTTTATTTATCCCATTGGGATTACTCCTTCAGGTAAATTCTGGTTCCAGTAGCTTATATAGAGTTACCTGTCATTTTACCCAAATGTATTTATTTCATATAAATTTATTCAGTAAATATGTTAAACATTTCTGTTATTTTTGTATTCCATTTTTTCTTTGAAATAACAGGAGCTAATCATAACTCTCTGTCTGATTACATTGTTTTAATCTTTTAATCATTAAATTAGATTTTAAGGGCCAGCAATTACTCAGGCCTCAAGTAGCTATTTGACCAAGTACTTTTGAACTCTCGCTTAAGTAATTACGTGTATTACCGGTACTACTTTCTACTTTTACTGGAGTTAGAAAAATAGTAAAAATATTTGGGTACCTACATCTGATGATGTCATTTTATTGTTGGTGAAGATTCGCAGTCAAAATGTCAATTCTGATATTTTGAATTAAATGGATGGATGGGAAGCAAAACCTCTTCAAACTTGGAAAATAAAGTCCAGTGGATTGTTTTTTTTTCTCATTTTTTTGGAATGAAACTTTATTCTACAGCATTTTATCAGAATCAGACACACTTTAATAATCCCTGAGGGAATTTACCTTTGTTACACGCTCCAGATAGAAACATTTATATATACCACACAAGATAATATAAATATATACACATATAACTCTACTATATATATATGAGAACCGTCCGAACTGTTCGGTTCGACTGTCTCGGTTCGATTTGCGTGTGTTGCGTTCGGTTCATGCGCTGCTCCTTTTTCTCATAGGCGAAGACCGAAAACCGTGACTACGTAGCCGTGAACCGAACCAAACCGTGGATTTTGTGAACCATTCCGCCCCTAATGTGTATATATATATGCATATGTTTAACTATAAATCCAGATAAAGCAATAATGATAAAGTTATGAAAAACTTAAGATAATCAAATATCTTTTTTCCAGTTTGCAATCTTTATGGTGTTACATTTGAATTGACCTGTTTTGACCACATAGTTTATCAACAATAACATAAATTTTGTTTTTTAAATAAATCAGGCGCTTGAAAAATACACTATCAAGAATATCTGGCCGCAATGATGAGAGTAAAATATCTATTATATATGTTATCGGAGTTTAATTTTATATTCAAACGTGTTCATGATAAACAGAAAGAAAACTAACCTGAAACGATTTTATAATTTTTTTTTTTCAGTGTTGCAGTGGAGCTAATGGGGTCCCAGTGTGTGATGGGTCCCAGTTTGTGGATGTGCGGCCTTGCTGGGATGGAGATCAGCTGTTGGCTGCTTTCAGGGAGGCAGGAAGTGATGCAGGGACATGTCCATAATGTAGCTGCGTTCAATGACTAAAAAGGGGGAAGCACAAAGAAATAGCCTCTTTTTCTAAGATTATTTCCACAGGCCGAACACACCTACAAATCGACTCGAAGACAAACTCGGGCAGCTCGTTTTTAATCTCGTTTTTATTGTGTAAAAGTGAAAAAAATCAGACTATTGTGTTGGAAGTTTTCCTCTGCCTGCTGCCCCTGCTAGTTAGCTAGCCCTCTTGAGTCAACGCTTCGAGTTTGCTTCTCTTCGTGTTTTTGACGAACTTACTCAACTTCTTCGTTTTTTGTTTTACTTTTATTCTTGGAGTGATGTATATTATTATAAAAAAGGACTTGATTTCCCGGACAGGTGAGTTTTATTTCCTCTAATGTACGGTACTTCTCGTTTAAGAGCTAGCATAGCAGTCAGCTAACTTTTAGTGAATTGAGCTAGCTGTGGCGACGCCGCCTGGGCCAGGCTGCTCGGATAGACCCCTTTAAATGGCCTGATCACCACCATTTATTATTGATCAGTCGCTCCTCGCCTCTTAATACCTAATTCAACTCCTCACGGTGTAAAGTGTCGCTTTTAAGTGGAAATAAACACGCTCTTTCCATTTCATTTGGGCTGTTTGGAACCAGTGCTGTTATTATCACTCCGTCCTTTTGGAGGTTTTCTGTTTTTAAAAACACAAGTTTCGAAAATGATGTTAATTGCAGCGTTTCGTTGAGCTGTTGTCCTCTGACAGCAGCGTTGCAGATGTTACATGGTAATATCCAAACTCTGCTTTACCTCGGACAGATTTAAGACCAGCTAATCCGGTTAAACTGATGTCTGGATGGGTTACATGGTGCCTGTTTAACTGTCAGGCTAGTTTATTGTGGATAAGTAGGCCTTTAGACATCCATTTGGCCTTTAAAGCTTCTATGTTTGGATCTATTTACCCCTGTTAATTGCAGTAATAATCATACTAATAATAATCTAGACTAATGCTAAATTTCAGGTATGATATGCACATTTTAGTTTCCCTTGGATTTCAAACTAGATGAAGATAAAACTATGTAAATAAAAAGTTCTGGCGAGGATATTTACACACAAAGAAGTTTTTTGATTCAAATATTTATTTATTTTTTACCGACAGATTTGGTTTGTTTGAATAGAAATGCACTAATCTGATATTAATCCCACATGATAAGTGTATGTACATTCATATGCATCATAACTACTTGTGGAAAGGAGCTGATGGTAGCCTTAAAATATACATAAACTGGAATAATAAGAATAATAATATTAAAACAAACAGAGCTCTCGTCTTGGAGAAGTATTGACATCACCCGATACACAAATTAAAATAATGGAATCAGATTGGAGAATAGATGTCAATCGATGAATCTGTTGTTGTAGTATTTAAATTAAATTTAATGATTACAAGATTAGTTAATGACTATTTCAATTATCATTAAATCTGAGTAATTGTTTTAGCCCTAGAGTTTATAAATTTAGTCTCACCTTTTGCAGGAATTCATAAAATTGCATACTAATGTGAAATATAAAGCAAATTATATCCACAGTTTTACTAAATCCTGGCATGCCTTTAGTTGAATTCACTTTTATTTTACCTTAAATAAAAACGGGCAACCTAAATCCTTTTTTACGTCACCTATTACAATGTCAAAGAGTGTTAACTTCAATTTCACAACAAATATAGCTCTTCAGTCTTACAATAGGCTTAGGTTTTATATTGGTGTAAATTAGTAATGCCCTGCATTGTAGTAGTGCATAGGATAAGAAGGAAATCATCAATTCTACTTTTATTAGTAACATTTAATAATTTCAGGTATGATATGCACATTTTAGTTTTCCTTAAGTTTCAGCTTTGATATAAATGTTATAGAAACAACCGAAACAAAGATTTAAATGGTGTTGCTTTAAACAATTAGCTCTGTCACGTTTATACGGTGGCCCTGAAGTGCAAACTGCAACTACAAATCTAAAAGCACAACTACATTAAGGAAATCGCAACTACATAAAGCAAAGCGCAACTACATTAAGGAAAACAAAACTACATAAAGCAAAGCGCAACTACATTAAGGAAAACAAAACTACATAAAGCAAAGCGCAAGTACATTAAGGAAAACACAATTACATTAACCTACCGGAAAAGGTAGGTACCAGTGGGAAACATGAGACATCGCTGATTGGACGACGGCGCCGTTTGACCCTTGAACCCGAAGTCATTCTGCCTGCTGCGGCTCTTGAAAACATGGATATTGTCGGCGCCCCAAACATAGCTGCCGTTATCCAGGAATATTTTGAATCAGGACATACGTACGAGGTGATACTGGATATGCTCAAGACTAATCGCGAAATTTCAGTTAGTTTGCGTACACTGAAGACACACTTAGAAGAAGCTGGACTGTTCAGACGACGCAACTTCTGGTTCAAGGGTCAAACGGCGCCGTCGTCCAATCAGCAATGTCTCATGTTTCCCACTGGTACCTACCTTTTCCGGTAGGTTAATGTAATTGTCTTTTCCTTAATGTAGTTGCGCTTTGCTTTATGTAGTTTTGTTTTTCTTAATGTAGTTGCGCTTTGCTTTATGTAGTTGCGATTTCCTTAATGCAGTTGCGCTTTACTTTATGTAGTTTTGTTTTTCTTAATGTAGTTGCGCATTGCTTTATGTAGTTTTGTTTTTCTTAATGTAGTTGCGCTTTGCTTTATGTAGTTGCGATTTCCTTAATGCAGTTGCGCTTTACTTTATGTAGTTTTGTTTTTCTTAATGTAGTTGCGCTTTTAGATTTGTAGTTGCAGTTTGCACTTCAGGGCCACCGTACGTTTATCCTCTTTTTATTTTCATTTACACTTATAAACTTTGACAATGTTTATTGCTAAGCCAAAAAAAGTATGCACAGTTTCATAACTTACTGCTCTTGTTCATGCTGTTTTTTTTAATGGAGATTGTCTTGTTTTCTTAAAAGTTAATGTAAATGACCAATATCGGTTGTATGGTCACATAGCAAAGTTTCCCAATTGGAACAATAGAGTGACTTATTATGTTGATGATAATGTTTTTTTTCTGACAGAATAAAAGCATGAGCCAACCTGCCTCTAACTGAAAAGGCAAATTCCTGATTTATTAGAAATGAATTCTATGTAACTACTGTATTTTAGGGAAAATTAGTTAATTGTTACCAGCATTAAGTAGGGCAAAATACCCAATACTTAATAAGTAACACACCCTGCCCCAGTCAAAATAAATACATAAAAATAACAAACACTGATTAAACCAACGTCCGGATGGCTTACATGTTGCATATTTGACTGTCAGGCAGGCCTAATAGTGAATAAGTAAGCCTCTAGACATCCTTTTGATGTCAGTGAGGTAAGGCTTGGCCAGTGAAGGAGTGTGGGAGACTTGCCTGTACATGCCCGCTGCATTGATCACTATCCATCCAGGTCTGATCCCGGATGGCCTGCTATCATTACTAGTTGAAGAGTCCAAACAATCACTAATCCTAAACCCAAAATAGAGATAAGGTTTAAAGGTAACTTGATATGCATTTTGAATAGGATTGTAATTATTGTATGTTTGGCCTGTGTAAACTATATGCATACGGTTAGACCGGAAAACCTCAGACTTGAGACACAGGAAATTGCTTAAAACCACAATACAAGTCTGTTATCTGTGTTTTGTTGTTATATTTAATAGTGCAATAGAGTAATGATTTTCACGCCAGGGGTTGGGAAGAGTGTAAGAATTAAATTGTCCTTAAATGACATCAGAGGTGTCACCTTACTAAGCTAGAAATTTTGGAGTAATTATCTTTTTACTTCTACTCCTTTACAATTGTTTGCAATTATCTCTATTTTCTACTCCTTAAATTGTAAAAATTGCCTTGTTAGTTTTTTCATTTAAGCTCATTTTTCGTTATGGCCTGTTGCTATTTAAAAAAATAAAAACCATCAAAATAACTTGTTTCATCCAGACAATTTCTATGTGGTTAGTGCTGCAGCAACTTGTTGTTCACCACATACCAAAATTGTTTTTCAAGATGATGCAAAGTTAAATTTGACACCGTTACCCTTAGTTATAAAACTAAGAAAATTAAATCTAAGGAAGTTATCATCCAGAATTGTAGAAAAATTCGATGGTGTAGTGCATTAAAGCATCTGTCCTCAGCATTTTTTCCTGCATTACATTTACTTTTATACTTCAAGTAGTTTTAAAAATGGTACTTTTACTTCTACAAAAGTGTTTTTAAACAGTAGGATTTCTACTTGAGTAATAAACATGAATACATTTGACACCTCTGAATGACACACTGAAAGCATGGTGAAATAGTCCTTGCACGCTTGAAAATAAGACCACTTTCTGCTTATGATGATGACCAGATAATGTGTCTTTACAGCGTTGCTGATTTCAAGGTCTGAATGATGGAGCAGATTTGAAAGACGATGTCCTCTTAAGTTTATGTAAGTCACCGCCGCGTCGGCCTCTCTTAGCTAAAACACAGAATCATCTCATTGGTGTGTAGGTGAGAGTGAGAGCAGCACATCATTGCATGTAAAGATGGAGCTTTAAAGTCTAACATAACATCAGTATGTCACATTGTTGATCAAATTTGTTTTTCGTCTATTAATTTACCACAGTGACCGTGGGAATGATCAGAGGGCACCACAAAGATAAATCTGTTGACTGTTATTCTTTTTTTCTTTTTGATTAGATGATTAATAATAGCAGAACTTGCTTTATATTTTTATTTTTTGTGGATTTCAAACTAGATGAAGCTAAAACTATGTAAACGGAGGAGTTCTAGTAAGGAAATTTACAAAGATGGTTTTTGAATCATCAAATGTTTATTTTCAGTTTTGGTTTTATTTAAATAGAAATTCACTAATCTGATATTAATCTCACAAAATAGGCGCTGATGGTAGCCTTAAAAATATATAAACTGCAATAATAATAATATTAAAACAAATTGCCCAAATTTAAATTATTGAAATAAATTTACTGAATTGAAATAGTTAAAACACTGCAATTAAAAATAAAAAGTCATATTTTTTATTAAAAGTTTTTACTGCTCAATGTTTTTTGTTTTTTACCATCCGTATCAAAATGTATTATTCATTGCAAAGAGGTAATGGAAACACATTTTTTCAAAACCGAAGAAGTTAAGGAATGCAACCTGAACCCAACAACCCTGGGAAAACAACCCGAACCCCCCGAGCTTTCAAGGTTTCACTCACTAATCAGTCTGGAGACTCTCCGTTGAAGAAAATTTGGAGCAGTTTACCGAAAAAATGTCCAATCAGCGTTGGCTTTGAGGCGGGTTGAGGTGTGACGCAACGAGAAG
>NW_015150709.1:604645-652885 GCF_000732505.1 Cyprinodon variegatus
GTGTAAAAATTTGGAACAAGACTGGAAGTAGTTGGAGGATAATGGCACGGCATATTTGGAGTCATGAGGAAGTAATTTGTATATTTAGTTAGCGACATTAAGCGTGATGAGCACTAGAACCGTGGCTAAAATATGGATATATCATATGTGTTTACATCTGCTGCTGCCATGTTTTTTTTCAAGAGTAATTGTGAACAAAAGTATTCTCAATTAGCGGAATAACATTTGTGTACATTTGTCCTGGAAAAGCAGCTGTTTTAACAAAAGGCAGTAGTGCATAGTATCCCTTCTGATGGTATGAATCCAGTTAAACTATACACAGTTCCAATCCTGAGAGTTTATGAAAAATGTGTGGTTTTGGCATGACAATTGTGGGAAAGTTTGAGTGTGAATACGTTCCCAAAGCACTTTAACACCAAATTAGAGCAACCTTTATGAAAAGTGTTCCAGCGATGCTTATTGCAAAATGTTTACCAGTACTGGAATGCGAATCATAAATCTCCCCACGGAAACAGTCAAACCAGCATAGCCACACGATGAATGCCTCCTTGATGCAAAAGCCCATTTAAACAGGAGAAACTCCCCATCTTATGTCACAACATTAATGATTAAAATATATTTTACAAGAGCCAGCTTTATCTTGGCTTGGCTGGAGTGTAGCCAAAACATAGTTGCCTCATCACTTTGGTAAAAGAGTAAAAAAATGCTGACAGGCAGTACAGGAAGCATGACCCAAATAATCGACTTGTGTAACTTGCTTAAACAATAACAGCTTCTGATCAACTTAACTGTCAAATTAGATGGTTTCACACCAGGCCTTCCTTCAGGGGTTGAAGGTTAACAAAAATACATTCTTGACATTTAAAAAAATATATAGATTTTGTAACTAAATCCCATCATAATCCCATTGAAGGGGTTATTTACATGTTTATTTGCAAGTTTCACATCCATGTCGTCATAATAGCTAAACTACTCATGTCATATTCTGACTCTTAGTGCCCAACAACAAAGAAATATTTCTAAATACTTCATATTTTTTATGTCAATTACCACTTTATTTTATTTTTCTGGTTAAATCAAACTAGAATGGAAGGATGTTAGGAAAGCATGACCAGGATGGCAGAGGAGGTGTAGCAGAAATTTAAAAGCAATGTCTTTCCTTTGTTTTTATGGGAAGCAAATATGGAAGATTTCTAGAGAAGCAACGATCCAGTTTTCCAATCCAATGCAGAGTGGATTGGAAAAACCCTGAGTGTATCAGTGAGTGTATCGGGCTGATGCACTCAGCCTGATCGTATCAGCTGATATACATTTAGCACACTTCCTGGGCTGAGTTTATCAGCCCCATATGATCAGATTAAAATGTTGAATGGATGAACTGTATATACTATCATGTGACTGAAGGCTTTAGCCTTAACATATAAATTGTTTAAAAATAAAAGGTAACAAATTAACACCGATATAATTGTAATTATTAACAAATAGGCAGCAAAAATAAAGAAATGACAGTTTTATATAAAGTGCACTGGTTTGGATCTTCTATATTAATTACCGATATCTGATCTGGAGAATTAGTCGATATCGGAGCTGATATCCAATCCAGGTATCAGATCGCTGCGTCTCTTGAGATTCTCCTTGCCGTCTTCAATTTCCAGTTCCTTCAGGATCTAATATCACACACACTGAAATCGCTCAGACTTCCTCAAACCAAGCGGCGTCTCTACACAGAAAAGCAAGAAGGTCGGATATTCCCATCAGCGCAGTCAGCATGTGTTTCTCTCTGAGGTCTCAGGGAGTAAAAGCCAATTCTTAGTTCACTCCAGCATCAAATCTTCCTGGCAGATTTTTTCTTGTTTGCTCCCTTCCCCCATGATAGTTTTATAAATTATTCTACATCTTCTCTAATGATTCATCTATAGACATCCTTTGTTTTTTATGTTACTTCAAATGTATTTAAAGAAAAAAAAAACATGCTTTTAGAATATTTTTTTCTTCATGCGTTATGCAATTGTGCATATTATGATTCTTGTAAGAGATTTATGGATCTAATTGACAAGGACATGAAAGTAGTTGGTGTGACAAAAAGATACAGAAGATAGGGTTAAATGTAGACAAATTACTCGCTGTAGAGACCTTCTGAAAGGGAAAAGTGACAAGCAAATTTAAATTTCTCATCTGCTGCCCCCTGAATGTTATTATTGCTGATGCTATCACTATTGTACTAGTATTTGAATAAGACAGCTTATAGTAAACACCTCTTAGACAAGACTATATTTAACATGATTTTATCTAACTTATCTTTTATCTAAGTGACTTATATCTGTTGTGGTGCAAAGAGCCTTAAATGTGGGTTACGTTACCTTCTTATAGATCAGCAGGGACTAGCCCTGCTAGAGCAGTTTACGACTGTTGTCGAAGTAGAAGGCCAGTCTTTACTGGGAGTTAATGTCAGACTGTAAAATAGCGTAGACTCCAGGGTTTTTCCACATTCACTTCCTGAAATAACTGACAATTTGTTGATGTATGCCGCAGCTGTGACCTCCACAGTGTCTGAATTGTCTGATCATTTCCCAATTACTGCTTTCAACAGTTGCATATATATCTAATACACCCCTGCTGTGGTTTCCAGGCTCGTCTCTGGCCCTGGGTTGTGCATCTTTATTGATTGAGATGCAAACGATGCTTTTGAAAGTGCTGAAACCCAAGGATCACTTGAACCTCAGAGTCATTCATTGAGATTTTTTATGACTTGACGATGTTGAAGTGGTGGAAAAATGTTTTTGCAAAAATATTTAAAATTATATGTTATTTTTTCTTGCATTTAAGTAGTTGGGGCTCTCAATTAACATTTTGCTTGTTTAGGACCTATACCCGTAACTTTTTTTCTTATCTAGAGACCAGCACAATAGTTCGTTTAGAACTGCAGTTTTCACATATTATATAATGTTATTACTATTTAATAATAATAAGCTGACTATCTGTTCAATATGAAAATATTATTTCAAGCCAAATTCTGCAGAAACCTGGTTCTGAAATGACTACACTGAGCTTTAGTTTATGATAAATAATAAAAACTCTGTATTAAAAGTGAATTTATATGTATTCAAAAAGTACATAACTTAAAATAAAACATTAAACACGGCGTTTAAGTGAACTTTCAAAAAGGGCTTTGCAGTTTTCGATTTTATGAGAAATTATAAAGGTATACTTTAAAAAATTTGGAGTTAAAATGAAAGTAACATAACACAGGTTACATACCATTTAACATTGCTGTAAATATTGGCAGTATTCTTTTGTTCCCTATTAAAACAATGAAAAGGTTTAAAATTTAAAGGAACCATTTTCAAAAGTACTAATAATAGTTTATAACTAAAAGCAAAAAATTTCTATAATGTTTGTATTTCCAGTTAAGGCACAGGTTCTTTCCTAGGGGGTTTTCATTAACAATATCTCTCTAAAAATATGACTGACAAAAATATCCTGATGATTTATGCTACTAAATATACAACCAAAGATGAAGAAAACAGATTTAAAAACATTGCTTGAACCTACAAAAAAAAATATTTTACAAGTTAAGATTTATATCTAAAGCTCCTCTCATCTCCGCTCACAGGTGTCTCAGCTCCTGTCCTACTGATCACTCGCATGTCTCTGAGAAGCGCAGCGTGTCACATTTCAGGGACAAACCATCTGTGATCTAGTAAATTGTCCCTGCAATTGCAAAACATTTGGGTTTTATTGAATCGGGGCTGTCGATTGTCTCAGCTGCAGCCCTTTGCAGTTATTTTTACTGTATTGCGGTGTAGGGTTTGTTTGCTGGGGTTAAAAGGGTAAACAAGAATCGTATCTTACTGTGGTTTTATAGTTTAGGTGAGAGACTACTATATGTTAGTCTCTCACCTAAAGTCTCAGTAAAAAAAAAAAAACATAAAAGTTTATGCATTTTCTCCTTGTTTTTCAGGGTTTTTAGGTTTGACAGGTAAAGCTCTGGTTTGTGGCAGATCTGGTCAAGGTAATATAAGCGTTTTATTAATTGTTTAAATAAAAACATTGAGCAAAATTTGACTGACAGTGAAATATTCAGTGTGCAGCTGTTTGTCTCTTTAGGCCCGAGGGTATGTTGAGACATCTCAGCACGCCAGAGAAGAGGTGTCTAGGCGGTTCGGACGGGGACTGAAGGCGAGGAGGACAGACTGACAAGGGACCAGGGAGGAAGACATGGGCCAGTGTGTCACAAAGTGTAAGAATCCAACGTCCTCACTCGGCAGTAAGAGTGGAGACAAAGAGAGCAGTTCCAAGTCCCACAAGAGAATCGACAGCGCTAGTGGTGGGGTCCACAAAGAGGATTCTAGCGCGCTGTCAAGCAAATCCACCAGCGAGCTGCTGAATGGCACCAAGGCCCTAGAGGTCACCGTGGAAACGCCCATCATCTCCTCAGCGATGAGGGAACCCTGCAAAGATGAAAGCCTGGATGGTGATGGGCTGTCAATGGCGCGCATAGAGGAGCTTTTCAATCACTATAAGGACGAACTGGAAGACGCCATCTTGGAGGAGGGAATGGAGAGGTTCTGTAATGATCTCTGCGTGGACCCGGCAGAGTTTCGTGTTCTTGTCCTCGCCTGGAAGTTTCAAGCAGCCACCATGTGCAAGTTTACGAGGTATGGTGAAGTGCTAAGGGATTTTTAATGCAAACAATCCATTTACACAAACAGTTAAAATACATCCATGATCCGTCCACTATCATCTCATGGGATCAATTCAAAATCAAATAGTTGTCATCAAAGTCTGGAAACCTCTCATGTCCTCGTGATTTGTTCTTGAAGTGTTTTTTTTCTCCTTTTACTATTTTTAAGATGCATTTTAATAATTGTTTATACGAATGAAGTTGTTAGACTGAAACTGAATACAGAAATGGAAAAGTTAAATATTAATAGGAGAGAATTTGTTAAAGGAGCTGTGACTCTGACCACATCAATAATTGTTTAAAACAATTATTAACGTGGGATGCCTTTCCCCACATAAATAATTGGGGTGCAGACAGATGTAAGTCCTTAATACTGAACTGGTCCAAATAGAAGCTTTATGTTTTGCCACTGAGATGAATGGAAGCCTGTCCTTCCGTTATATTCTCTCCACCATGACCACAGTTGCTGTAACAAGATGAATAGGGCTGCCTATTGTTTCTGCTGTGTTCAGAGGCTTCACAACAACACTACACCCAACCCATTGTTGAGCTTTGCTAACAGGAGTACAACATAAAAAGGCTGAATTGTTGATTTTGGATAAGTACATCTTCCAAAGTCTGTATTTTGCATCCTTGTATTTTTTGGAAAGGAAAGCCAGCCTTTTTAACAGGAACAAACCTCCAGCAGAACCAGGCTCAGTGTGAGCGGCCATCAGCCAAGCTGGACCTGTGGTTCAAAAAGACATAAAAAAAAATGAGGCACTGATTCTTTCTATTTAAAGGTAATAATAAATTAGCTGAGGGGATTCTGTCAAGGAAAGAAACAGGTAGGCATATGAGCAATACACTGGTTTTCATCCTAAAAGGGTTGAAAGTCACATAGTTAGTGATGGTAAAGGTTGAGCCTTTAGCTATGTTTAGTACTGAAAGACACGCTGAACACCATCATCTATAATGTAAGTTATTAATGGAAGCAGGCAAGCTAATGCCTACCTCCAGGATGGTGTCACAGCTAAACGGAGCACAAATAAAGCTGCAGAGAGAACATTAAAGGGGAACACAGGTTTTTTTTTTTTTTACATTTGACCCTTGATTTTACGTTATTACATCATGTTCTACTCACCCATATGAGTTTTGTGTCCTTGGAGCTGTTCCGAAGATATTCGGTTTTGTTATATCCAATTAACGTCTTCCTATGGGCAGCGACTTGAAGGCTTAAACTAAACTGTTCATAATTTAGTCTTTATGGTACGCCAGCATTCATAACATGTAGGCGAATCACTGTTCCCCAGACATCCACGGTTATATTTTTTATATTTATATTTTTTTAAAACAAACTACATTCACAAATATTTTTGCAGGTTGTGTGTTTTCCCATTATTTTGCAGTGCTACGACACACTTTTAATGTAGATTGTTATTTACCTTTAGATTTAGAATCGGATATTTTGTTTCTTACATTATAATTTTTTTTAAGCAATTCTTGTAGGTTTTGTATTAAAGGAATAGTACACCCAAAACATGATTAGCCTTCATTTTCTACTCACCCCCATGCTGAACAACACCCTGGAGTACTTTTTTGATATCTCAAATGCATCTGGAGATCTGGGAGGCTTCTTGCTGTCTGCTGACATTCAAATAATGGAGGNAGTACTTTTTTGATATCTCAAATGCATCTGGAGATCTGGGAGGCTTCTTGCTGTCTGCTGACATTCAAATAATGGAGGTCTATGGTGCCCGAGACAGAAAGGTCCATAAAAGTCCACAAAAAACGTGCCAATATTCCTCCATACTGCTCGTCCAATTTATTCGAAGTGTACTCGCTTTTTGTCATGCACATTTAGAAGAATTGCATCAGAAAAGTGTGATGGAATTGGTAAATTCGAAAAAACGTAATCACTATCCCCAAAAGAGGGTTGATGCTTGCTTGAGGTGTTTCTTTTTTCTTTTTTTTTTTGCTTTTTGCAAAAAAATGGTTAAAGCACAAAACAGGAGATGGGAATCACTTTTTCCAAATTAGTTCTGACTTTACCTCACATGACTTACCATTATGTGCGTAAACATGGCTTGAAGCAGCATCAACATTACTAGCTTATATGATATCTTAACATTAGAATAACTGCCTGAGAGCAACACATTCATTAAGACTTTCCTCCATTATATGTGGTCGGCGTTGGATTGCAGCGTCTACTTCCTGTTTGTTACAGCCATTTGTGATGATGTAATGTTGAACACGACATATGACGACAGTACGCTTAGTTTCACTCGACTGATTTGATTCACAGCAAATGGAAACACCACAAATTCACATCTCCTGTTTTTTAAAGTTTTTTTAAATGTGCATTTCAGTTTGATGGAAACACTTATTTTAATTGAATGAGACTCGCAAAAACTCTGGTCTGATTAACTTCTTTTTTTTATTCATGTATTTTTGTCATTAGGAAGGAGTTTGTTGAAGGCTGCAAGGCCATCAGAGCGGACAGCATCCAGGGTATTTGTTCCCGCTTTCCCTTCCTGCTGGTGGAAGCTCAGGGAGAGGAGAACTTTAAGGACCTTTACCGCTTCACCTTCCAGTTCGGCTTGGACGCGGACGAGGGCCAGCGGTCGCTGCAGCGCGACATCGCCATCGCTCTTTGGCGACTGGTTTTCACTCAGGACACACCTGAGATCCTGGAGCACTGGCTTGACTTCCTGGCAGAGAACCCGTCGGGTGTGCGGGGCATCTCAAGAGACACGTGGAACATGTTCCTAAATTTCACTCAGGCCATCGGGCCAGATCTCAGTAACTACAGCGAGGACGAGGCCTGGCCCAGCCTCTTTGACACCTTCGTAGAATGGGAGTTGGAGCGCAGGAAAAAAGAGGAGGAACAGGGACTGTTGACGAAGGACGAAGAAGGGAGGTGTACAGAAACGAACTGTCCCTCCACAGACAGACTGGAAACAGAGGGGGGCCGTGGCTCACAGACCTGGGGAGGGCACTGATCCGAAAACAGAAGATATTTCTATCAGAGGGAAGAGTATGATCTATAAATGAACTGGACACTTGGGAATTATTGGATGGAGATTAGTATTACCATTTCAGCTTTTCATTTAGCTCCTCTTTATGTTGGAATGGGATTCCTGCTACTCCATTTATTTTCCTCTTTTCAAAAGGGCTCTGAGAACTGTTGTTTTAAGCACTTCTATTTAAGTTATTGTTTTACCTTCTCCCATCTTTTAGTAATTGAACATATGCTCCTTTTTTTTTATGTATTCAGGGTGGCTAAACAGAATTGGCTCAGTAAAGAGTTGGGGTAATAATTGCATTACAACCATATCTAGCATCCCCAAGTTTTTACCTGGTCACACATTTAAAAGTCAAAGTCAGAATAGAAAAAATAAACGTGACGACTGTTATAGAGATGGAAAGGTTTTCATTTTGCAGTGTTTTAAGTATAAATTACCATCATGAATAGATTTTAATCATGTCACGAGGACATTTCAGTTTTAAAGCATCACTCATTGCTTATTTTTGCACAGTTTTATCAGCCCAACCCCCTCTTAATGTCGAGTGTTTGGAGCTCTGCCCATCGCTTCAAGCAGCTTTTTTTACCCACTTCATCCAGAAATGTTGATGTCAACCTTCTTTCTAAGGCAAAGGCTTTCATCCACTGCATCGCTCATCTCACCGATTTTAAAATAGCTCATCAAAGTAAGCTTATAGCTAAATCTGTGAGTAATTTGTGCAGAGGTTGCATGATCTGTCTCTAAGCACCTCACAAGCTCATAGTTTAATGCAAGAGTTTCACTCTTCACACCCTTGAACTGTGATTAAAAAGAGCAGAGTTTACACGTCATTAATGATGCAAATAATAATGCTGCTGGTAGTGGTTGTAATGATGAACCCCCCATGGCCTGCTAATTTGCTGTACTTGAAATACTTTGCAGAGAGATCAATATTAACCATATAATTACTGTCGGAAAGATTTTTTTTTTTTCTTTTGGTCGGATTTAGAAAAAGGTGTTTTGGAACCAGTGTTAAAGTAAACCTGCTGGTTGATCAAGACTCTGGGATGAAAATGGTTTATTATGAAGAGAGGGAGACCATTTCTTGAATTTGTTGGGTTTAAATCTAATATGGTTTTATCTTAAGCCCACTTTTTTTATAAGAAGTGTACTGATTTATAATAAATAAAAACAGTGTTGGATTTTTCTTTTTGAGCTTAAAAACTGGTTTTATTGAAGATCTTTGGTTTGACGTGCATTTTGTTTAGTATTTGAAGGTGTGGAAAGGCAAGTATATAAAGAGGAAAAATCACTATTTTGTTTTTGTCCCATGGTCTAAACATTTAGTTATTTTTTCCACATCAAAATTTAACACATTTTATGTTGTGAGACAACACACATCATTTGGCCTCTTTTTTCCAACCTTTCATCCATACATTTTAATTATCAGCAACCTTAAACACACCTTCATCTATCCATTCAAGTGTTTTAATTATTAATTCAGTCATTTATTCCTTAATTTCCTTTTCTATATTCTTTAATCAACTATCAGTTTAATTCCTCTTTACCTCATTTTAATCCTTTTAACCATATGTTAGTTTAATGATCCATCCATCTATTTGTGAGTCGGCTTTCCAGACTTTCATCTATCTTCTTATATCAACTGAATACCACCATTTCATCCTCCCCCGTCAAGCATTATCCGTACACAGTGGCGGTTCTAGATAAAATTAACAGTGGGAAGCTGATGTCACAATTGCATTATATTAATACAAGAATGGATCAGTCAAAGTGTCATCCGGCTTTAAATGTTATAAATCTGCTCTTATTTTAAAATGGTGAGTCTTGAAATGTAGCCCTAAATGTACAGAATACCTGAAAGTCTAGAATATAACTTCGTAGAATTTCTGTTTCAGTCTCATTCAGACTCTGATCTACATGATCAATGGTCCGTTTTACAGAAACAATACAGCCTTCCTTGTGTTTTCTTGTTTATTTTTACAATGGTTTATCATTAATTCTCCATCGGTGCAGCTTCAGTGCAACATTTCCCCTTCTTATTTATACTGTTATAGCAAAATATTTTTTTTGCTAACTTGTATATTTAACAACCCGATTTTCATAATGTGGCGAATATGAAAGTTCACAGAAATCCTGGTAACGACTCACCTGCGATGGCATAAATCCTTCTTTTATACGGTGTACAGCCAAGAGGTGTTCATCCTGATGGTTGCACAGCCAACGCACTGTTTTAGGGCCTGGCATGTATGCGCCAGTCTGCCCCCTGAATACCTATATAGTTCATATTGTCCAAATTCTCACATTTGCGCTCTGTTTTTTATGTTCATATATATATATATATATAAAAATCCATTTATTGTCTCACAACGGAGAGTTCTCTGCATTTTGATCCATCCCCTTGGGGAGCAGTGGGCTGATACTGTGCAATGTGTTTGCTCAGCAACCCAGGGTGGAGGCTGTGGGGATCGGACCGGCTACTTGCAACCTTTTCATAGCACAAGCGTACTGCTCTAATTACTAGACCAAAACTATATATATATATATATATATATATATATGAGCCTTTTTAAAATTTAGCTTCATATAACAATTATATAAGAAACAAGTGAAAGCCAGCGGCGCATGAGGACCAATTAGGAGAAAGCAAATATAGAATAGGGTCGGTTTGTGAAAAAGGAGGCAAAGGAAAAATACATTTAAAAAAACTCAATTTTTCAAGAATATAATATTTTGCTTTTATTTTGATTTTGTTTTGTAAAAGTAATTTTTCCCTAGGAATTAAATCAGGTCTTCAATTAAAGGAAACGTCATTGTTTCCCGAACAGCTGACTGGCTGCTGGATGGAGCGCTTTCTAGGAATCAGATCAATGATGAAAGCCTGGAGCAGATGTGCCGTTCAGAGGATGTTACCATGGTGACCGGCCTCGCTGAGATTAAATCCAGCTTCATGTTACCAGAAAGTCAGGGTTAAAGCTGAAGCTGTCACACTAACCCAGTAATCTTGCTTCGTGGTGCAGGCTGCTGATTTGAGCTGAACCAATCTCTAAGAATTATGCAATAAGCAGCAGGCACCTACATAATATCCTTGGAGAATTTTTATAGTTTAGTATTACACTACAAAAATTTGATCTAAAGAAAAATTAAGTCTATTTGACACTAATTCGAGCAGGTAATTACGATATTAGGTTAGTTATCATTAGTGTGAGTTTATAAACATTAATATTAGCTCCCTGTTGCATATTACAACTGATGCTTTCCAATTCAATTCAGTTTATTTCTATAGCGCCAATTCACAACACATCATCTCAAAGCACTTTACAGTTCACCAGATCATACAGCCAAATTGATTCAATGTTTTCTATCTAAGGAAAACCAGTTGATTGCATCGACTCATTGACTCAAAGGTAATCCCTTATACTAAGCATGCTTGTGACAGTGGATAGGAAAACTCCCTTTTAACAGGAAGAAACCTCCAGCAGAACCAGGCTCAGTGTGAGCGGCCATCTGCCGAGGCCGACAGGTTCAAGGAGACAGAAGCAGAGATACAAAAAGCAGCTGTAAAAGGCGGCCCAATCCAGGAAACACACAGCCAGGCAGACGATCTCTGAGACTTCTCCCATGTCAGAGGATGAAGAGAGCACATCCAGCCAGTCTCAGTCCGAGAAACAGGACTACACTGAAAAACAGGCAGATCTCGAACATTTCTCTGTGTGTGCAGCTGCGATCTGTAACTCTAAACAACTTCTCTGATCTGAGTAAGATTACAATTTCTATCTAAATCTGTTATGTCTCATAGTTATTCAATACATATAAGTTGTAAAGTGTTATGTAAAGAGTTTGTCCTGAGTGATCTCTTTTCAGGAAAACGGTGTAGACACAGAGAGCCTATCTTTAACATCATTTGTCAAAAGACTGAGTGTTTTTCCTCTTAGAAATGAGCTAAATATTATGTAGTTAAATAAGTTAAAGGGAAACACCCTTTTCTTGACATTGGGCCCTTGATTTTACGTTATTACATCATGTTCATACACACGGCTTTTTTTTTTTTTAAAAGATATAAAAATAAAAAATATAACCGTGGAGGTCTGGGGGACAGTGATTCGCCTACATGTTATGAATGCTGGCGTACCATAAATTATAAATTATGAACAATTTAGTTTGTGCCTTCAAGTCATTTGTCCATAGGAAGACGTTGGATATAACAGAATATCTTCAGAACGGCTCCAAATGACACAAAACTCCTATGGGTGAGTAGAACATGATGTAATAACGTAAAATCAAAGGGCCAATGTGAAAAAAAAAACAGCGTTTCTCTTTAATTAGTTTTATTTTAGTTTTTGAAACGTAAATCATCTTATTCCATCAGCATATTGTCTAAGTTACCTGCTCTTAATGAGGGAAAAATACTTATTTCAAGAAAAATGTACCAAATTATATTTAAAGTTTTTGCAGTGTATGTTTTCAGTACGGGGGGCAGGACCTGTCTAAAAACGCACTTATCCATACACATCCAGTTATCTTATAAGTTATATCTTTCATGTATTATTTCTGTTGCTCATCTATTCATAATCCATCCTGCTTTTTGGAATTTTCCTACTGCACTAGGATCAGCGGTCAAGAAAAGTGGGCGTGTCCAATACTGCTGCGGCTCTCCTCATTGGCTGAAACCTCTCCTGGTAACCGACCAAACACACACGAGACTTGGAGGAAAAAAAAAACAAAAAAAAAAAACAACTGCATTTCTGAAGCTAAAGGATAATGTCAGGATTTACAGATCCTGTGAGTATTGCTACACTTACTGAAGCGGCTATGGAAGCCTGTTCTGAAATATTCACAGCCCGTTTTGTGTCTTTTAACCCAACATTAAAGTAGTTTTGTGCTAACTGTTGGGGTCAGTAGCCTTAGCGCTAACTGCTCGCGGACGCTGCTTTAATGTTTTAACCTCGTTAGTCAGGTTTAAATGCAGCCGGTTTAAAATGAAAACCGACAGACAAACCGAAAGAGGTTAGCTGTAGCCTAAAAAATAGCGGTCAAATTTCTTATCAACCGAAAACTGTTGCAAAAAAAAAAACGTTTGGTGAGGTTTGGGTTGGACAGATGTTGATGCTAGCCTGGAGGCAGCTGCTGTTGTTTCGGGTGTGGCAGCATTAAACTGCTTTAGAATCAGGGTTTCTGCCATTGGTTAACCTTGTGTTTCATCCTGCAGGGAGACGCAGATACAACCTTCCTTACAGAGATGCATCCCAGCTTAATCTGACATTCACAATGCAGGATACTAGTGGTTTGAGGGCTGAAGCACCTCTCCCAATGGATAGCCAGGTAAGATTTCTCTCTCTTAGTCATCCCTCCCTATAATCCAGCCAGGATCAAATAATCTAGATCTAGCTGAGCTCCAGTTCTCTCTCACTTTCACGTATTTTCTACCTTTTCTTCAAATTTCCTCCCATCTTTTCTTTTCCAGATGCTGTAGTCCAGTAGCCTTATAGAAACTGAGTAAGATCTTTGATTTATGTTTATTTTCTTGCATGTTTTAATCAGACGTCTCAAGTACTGTACTTAAGTACACTTTTTATGTATCTATACTTTACTCAATTACTTATTTTTCTTCCTACTTCTGACTTCTACTCATTACATTTTCACACAAGTATCTGTACTTTCTAGTCCTTACATTTTTAAAACAAACGTTACTCGTTACCCTTGGCTTCGGATGAATTATTATATATATTTATTTTATTTATTTATTTAAAATAAATAGGCTGGCTGACCAGAAATAGGCTGTTTGAAATATTCTGAAATTCTCATTGAAATGTAATTCTTTGAACATCAAAATTTATGTGAACTTTACAATATATGATCTCATAATTATTTTTAACCTGTTTATAAATAATCAAACCTGTCAATCTAAATCTTAAAAGAATTTCTTAAATTTTCACATGGAGCTTTATTGTTTAAGATCTCTCAATTATATTTACATATACCCGGTGTTTAATGCTTTAGCTACTTATGTCCTGTTTTAATTTATTTACCTGATCCCGCTTACAATTGGTCATAAGTTTGGCAGATCTAATTCAAAAGTGGTTTTCATTCTTTCCAGGATAAGTAGGAAATGAGGCGGGTATCTGTTAAGACGTAAAGTAAGAGGAAGACAGTATAGAAAGGGATTCGCTCTCACAAAATAATGTGTGCTACGAATTTAGTCGAGGAACAGTTTCCCTCAGGGAACCAATTTTAACACCACACCAGTGCAGCAGGTCAAACATAACGCTCTCATTCTGAGTTTGGTGGTGATAAATAATGTCATCCGTGCATCATCCTTTGCATAATATAATCCCATCGTGAGTATAGCAGGTATCCAACTGATCCTTTCATTATTTATTTTAAAGCCAGACTTTTAAGTGCTGCAAACAGACGGCTGTGCACACGCTGCTGCTAATTCTTCTTCGCTAATATTAGGCAGCTTCTATTTCCGGTCAGTTGATGAGGAAATTGTGAATCGAAAATAAAGAACTTGAAAAATTAGAGAGGATTGAAATGTTAAAACCGATCCACTATCAATTCTTGATACCCAACCCTTGTTGTAAAACAATGTTGAACTTTTGTTAGTATTGAAACATTTGCAAGGCATTGTACACCACTAATGACCCTTTAAAGACACGTTTGTGTTTAATGTGATTAGGTTTAGCATAATAAATTAAACCTCAACAAACTGTCACATTTCCACTGCAATTCCATTTTTTCCCACTGCGTTTTTAACTTTGATTATTCACACCATCTGCTCACCTTGAGATGCTTCTGCTCTAATGTGGCTGACATGTCTCCATGCATGCATGTATTGTTCTAAGTATTCAGCACATTAATGTTGCATTAAAAGGATTAATTTAAGCTAATAATTCATTTCTGACAGATCCCCTTAAGAGCATAAAAGCTTTCAACATTTAGACTTCTGAGGGATTCCTTCAGCTCTTTCTCTGATCATCATTCAGTCATTTAATAATGAACTCTAACCTTGAGTTTTTATATCGTTGATGATAGATGTTTTTGCTGCATAGATCTAAGCCTGATTTCTAAGTGATTATGGATGAGGTGTTTTCAGTGTTTCTCTGTTCACTGACCTGTTCTTAAAGGAGGCTAAAGCGTGCCAAAAGGAGAAGCCAGCCTCTGCTGTAGATGAAACTCTGGATGAATATTTAATCAACCTCCAGCAAAAAAACAGGTAAAGTTGGAGGGAAGGTTGCTGTAAATGGTCAGATTGGATTACACAGGGCAGATGCATGACTTTAAGTGATAAACGCTGATTATCTGGATTTTTTTCCTTTCAGAAACCAGACCTTTGAGTGTAAACTTTGAAATGCACCGCCTTGTAAAAGCATTCGTACTTCTTGAACACTTTGTGTCTAAAGGGAATGGATAGATGGGTCAGAAACAGCTGGACCTAAAACCAGATCCATTACATTCACAGTTAGTCACTAATTAGGGGACTTTTGAAGGTAGCTTATTATACTGGATTTTATTTTTAGCTTTGGCACAAAGTGTACTGAATACAGGTAGTCAGCTGTTTAGAACTTATCAAAGTTTGAAACCGTGTTTGTTCGTTTTTTCCATGTCATAATAATATATTTCTTTCTGTTTGTTACATAAAAGAAGGAAACTTGCTGTAAAGTGAAAAAAATTGGATAAATAATTTTGAATAATTGCCAAAAAAAGCATTATAGTGTTTAATGTTTTTAGCCTATTTCAGGAAATACTCAACTATTGTTCTTTGCTCGTCAGAATCCAAAAGCGCCAAAGAGGAACAGATTCGAGGCAGATTGAATTGAAGCGCCTTGAAGAAGGATTTTCTCTTCATTTTAATGGAGCCAATGCTAAACCAAGCCAGAAGAACGCCAAGGGCTCCAGCAGCAAGTTTGACAGCTTTATGCCAGCTAGGAAATCTGCAGGTATAGCTGCATTAACTCCTAAACGTTTCTTCATTGGTTTAACCTTTGTGTATTTGGCATAAGTATCGTTGAAAACAGAAATCTGCATATATTTAAAAAAAGAAGATGTAAACAAGGAATTTAATTCTCCTTGTTGTGTTTTAGAATTTTCTTAATGCCAGAACTTTAAGGTATTTGTAGCTCTGTTTAATTTTCCATAGATATTTAGTATTTAGTAGAATTCATTTTAAATTGTCTGATATGTATCAGATTATTTTGGTTTCCCTCCAACAGCTTCTCAGGATATTTTGCTGAATTTAAATTCTGAACCAGTGAAATTTTATTTTATTTTTTTATGTTGGCCCTTTTGCTTGTTTTGAAGCTTTAACCTCATGACTTTAACCTATTTTGTGAGTTCACTGGCCCCTCCTGCAGCAAAACGCTCTAACATCACAGTTGGGATGGCTTTAGATGCTTCCAAGCTTCTTTCTTTTTTTTTCTCCAAGTGCGGCAACCTTTAGTCCTGCTTTCATCATGGTGTTTTTAATGTAATGGCTTCTTCCACTCTGAGTGGCCACTTAGACCATCTTGATTCAGGACTCATTCCACTTCCAATAATGAACCTGCACCATTTTCAGCAGTATCTTCAGATGATTCCTTTCTGGGACACAGAGCCTGACTCCTTTATGAACTGTGTAATGGATTTAAATTTATTTTTTTTAATTTATCCTTTATTTAACCAGGTAATACCCATTGAGATTAAAAATCTCTTTTGCAAGGGAGACCTGGCCAAGATAGGCATCAAAATTACCTCCCATCATTACATACCTACAAACACTCACACATAAAAGCCAAATATGCACTTACAATAAAATTTCAATTAAAACATTGACATGTGAGGGAGTCCAACTCAAAACATTTCATTCTCAGCTTGAAAGTATTCAAAGGAACCAATTTACTAAGTTTCAAGTTATTTTGCAGCAAATTCCATGCAAAGGGAGCAGAGTAAGCAAAGGCCTTTTTACCCAGCTCAGTACTGACACTTGGGACAGAAAACAAGACAACAGCCTGAGAACGGAGAGAGTAATGACCAGTACTTTTTTCATAAGAAGTGATCATAAATAAGATGGAAGCGCACCAAGAATAGCCTTAGATATAAATATATACCAATGACAAAGCCTCCGTGTAGCCAAGGCAGACCACCCTACACGACAATACAGCTCACAGTGATGGATGCAAGCTTTTCAATTAGTAATAAATCTCAATGATGCATGATAGGCTGCGTCAATCATCTACAGGCATTGAGCAGATGAATGCATATATAATATATCACCATAGTCCAGCACAGTTAAAAAAGTGGATGCCACCAACCGTTTTTTTTACATTCAAAGAAAAGCACAGCTTATTTCGAAAGTAAAAACCCAATTTTAGTCTCAACTTTCTCACTAGACAGTGAACATGAGGCTTAAATGATAGGTAGTCATCAATGACAATACCAAGATACTTATAAGTTGTAACAATCTGTATTTCACGACCATCAAGAGTAACCACTGAAGGAACATTCAGTGGCCTGTTCCGAAGGTCTGTGAAAAGCATACATTTAGTTTTGTCTGCATTGAGCACAATGGATGGCAATGCCATGCTGTTTATACTCGTCCATTAATTGTCTATTAATTGCCCAGACCAACTTGGGACCTTCAGGTATCTGGAAATGGATTCCAAGGATTCATCCAACCAGTGAAAACCCTAAGTTTTCATCTTAATATGGCTGGCTGATTTATTTAGACATACTTTGTGTCTATGAGCCTCAAAACTTAAACAGAGTCATTAAAGATGCTCTTTTTTTGATATTCTAACATTTTAAACATATTAATTTCTGTTTAATCCTAAAAGACCGAAAGCAGTGACGGGTTTTTTTTTCTTAGTGTATGTAAACATCTGGTTTCATCTGTGTGCTGCTCGGTATTGTTGGTTAACAAAGCAGTAGCTGATATCTTATCCTATTCCCACTGTGTCAGTCATGTGTGGACCATATGGACCAGTAGCTAATAGCTGCTGTTCTTCAGCCTGGAGTGATTCTGTGCCCAGTCCCAGTAAACAAACAGCAGTGATAGTTGTCCCTGCCAGTCTGTTTTGTTTGGTGCCTCCTCTCTGCGCTGAGGACCATCTGCATAAGTGACTTTGTGTTTCCTCTCCTTTGTGGATGAAATCAGCAGCACACGCAGCTCACGTTTTGCTGCCTTTCTGACTCATCTGCAGATGTCTGCGGAAGCGCCCACCAGCTAACCAAGGACAGTAGAAATCTGGAATCTCAGACCAACAGGAAGAGGAGCCTGACAGCACCAGCAAGGGCCCGCAGGAAAGAATGGACGCAGGTACGGGCCTCAGATATCTTGTTTTTCTAAATAAAATCCAAAGCTTTGACATTGATGTTTTCCTTCTGTTGTGGCATGTGTAGGAATCTGTTAGTATCCGGACAGAGGATGGCCAGAGTTTGAAGTTATCACCTCATATATGTTACTCTGACGATTTAGAGCCCTATGAGAGTGTGGACATGGAGGTAGATTAAAGATTCCTTCTGACAGCATGTGTGGGTGTTTTTTATTTAGGGGAGGGGCTGTGCGTGAGATGCAACTGTCTGTTCTAATTAGCATCTCTTTCTCCTCCATTTTCCCTTTTTTTTCTCCAACCCTCATGTTCTATGCAGAGCTCAAGTCGGCGCTCACCACGTAGCCCCCGCTATCAGAGGGACACCTCCAAGGCTTCACGCTCCTTTAGCTCCAGGCCTGAGAGCCAGGGAGGCCAAGCCGACCAGGAGCACAGTGAGAAGGTGTTCACTAGTCTCGAGGAAGTTAAGGTGAGCGGAAGACTCTTTTTTTTTTTATTATGTTATGCTCTCTAGCTGGCAGTAGGTTTAATTAGTTGTCTAAATTTAGTTCAAGCATTTGTTTTATTCAGGGTTTTTAAAACAAATCATTCTCTTCATCTGCAGCCTTACTTGTGTGTATGTTTGTATCTGCAGGAGATTTAACAGTAGACTGTGAGCGCTGATCTGTACCCAAATGCCTCCTTTTGTAAACTAGGTTTTGCGTCGTAGCCTGGAGGTCAGCATGAGACGGAGCAGCAGGGGCTCAGTGGGGGACGAGTCGGACGAGGAGTGGATAGAGGAGCAGATTGAAAGGGAAGAGAGCACAGAGAGCCTGGATGAACTTGGTTTGCCTCTCTCCTCCTCCAAATCCTCCTCTAATTCCCAGAGAAGCGGGTCTAACAGCCATTTTGACAAAGAAAACGTAATTTTTCTGGGCTTTGGAACCCCCCCTAAAAGTGAGCACTTTTTTTGTTTAAACTCTAGTTGTCAGTAAGCTACTAAACATGACATTGCACAAGGCATGTGCACCAGAAAACAAAATAAAAAGGGGATGTTTATTTAAAATTAACAAAAAACAACATAAATAAGGTTTTTATTCTTTTGAGACTCAGACTAAGGGATAGACCGAGTCAAGACCAAGACCTGCGCCACACATATCATATCACAATAACATGAAACATGATTGAAAATCCCATAAAAGCTACAAGATATACTCAGAGCTGAAATAAACGTTCTGCTCAGAAGGTTTTCTTTCTAGCAGCAGTGGTTCTTCTTTTTTATCTGCTCCTCTGTAACCTGATCCAGCCGGTCCGGATCTCACCTTTTATGTCAGTCTTTGTCAGCTTTTTAAGAAAACCTAATGAGATTGTCCTAAAGTAATTATAACTTAATCTAAAAGACAAACAACAGATTCCTGGAACAATATTCTCATAAGCACGTTGAGCAGAAGCAATTCATCTGACATAAAAAGATGGAGAAAAAATTGCTTTTCTCTGACCCCTCTCAAAAATAAAATGTACAAAACTAAAGATGTTCTTGCCTGTAATGAGTGCATATAAGCTTTTCATTAAAGCATCAAATGATGGATAATAGTGTCCTCTCTTCCACATCATCTAAGATGTAAATAAAGGATTAATCTGAATTTATTTATTTATTTTTCCAGGTCATAAGATTGACCATTCTGTGAAAAGGAAAGAAAACGACGACTCCTTTATAGCAGCCAGGCCTCTGTTGGTGAAAAGCAAAACATTGGATTGGCCATCTTCAAAAGAAAGCTTAGATGATGGTCATAGTAAGTGTCACACTTAAAGAGGAATATTTGATTGGTTAAAATTCCTTAAAGGCAGACTTATTAATCGTGTGTAAATCAATTTAAGACAAATGTTTCACCTTAAAAAATTATGTTTGTGTTTTTTTTTTTTTTTTTAAGGGGCAAGAAGTCGTTCGGAAAGGCCACTGTCAGCAGCTAGAAAGACCTTAGTTGAGGAACGAGACTCAGAAGATGTTTTTTACGGCACACAGGAAGCCATATGGAGGGAAAGCACCCCAGTGGAGAGAGCTGAGGTCTGGTTTACCTTCATCCCAACACTAAGATGAAAGGGGATCTCTCATTTGGGATGTCTAAAGTAGTGGAATTGAACAGCTCTTCCGAGTAGATCATTGGAAATCATCCACAGGTGTTGGCTGTTGACAAGACTGTACATGAAGGGCAGTTAAACGCAATTTAAGGCATATTTTTAAAACATGTCTGAAGCTCTTATCACTGCTGATTCCCAGAACAGGAGTGCCTTGATGTTACCTCCCCTTATCATTCCCCATAAGCTAGCTCCATCCATCTGTCCGTCTGTCCGTCCATCTTTGACTGCTGGAGAATTATCTACCTACATTTTAATGATCTGTTCCATAATTAGACTTTTCAAGCCTGGAAAAGTTTGTGATATTGATCTGATTTGTAGGAACTCTGTATGATTGCTCATATTTTCCTTGATATGGCATCCAGCTGATCATCTCATTTCTGTTCACCCAGGCCCAGGGACTCCAGAAGAGAAACAGTCTAAAGCAGCAAAACACAAATGACCAGGATGGGAATGACGTCACTCTGGCCATGCAGAGAATAACACTAATGGGGCCCAGGTGGGTTTGCCTTCAGTTACCTCTCCACTGTAATAACATTAGGTATGGACCTGGTAGTCTGCTCTGCTATCACTTCAATAAAGATCACAGACCAGCTAACCGTGTCAGAACTTTGTTTAGGCAACAACAGAACCTGCTAAAAGCCGTTGAGCAGCCCGAAGCAGAGCCCAGCCACAGCATTCCTCAGAGTGTGAGAACAGACTACAGCAAGCAGCCGGTGAGTCAGCAGACCTGAGGCCCTTACCATGAAGCTAGCTCAATGTAGCAGGATTACTCCCAGTCTATCCACTTTAACCAATCCACAATAACAGCAATCAGGATCCGCGGTACCACCAAGCTGGTTATCATATCGGTAAATAAATCCGGATTGAACTGATCATGAATCTTTGAACGCGCACCTATAAAGAGACGGGTTCAAGGCAGCAAACCAATCACAATCGTGGCCACAGAAGGAAGAGCACCATATTTCTCCTATGAGGAACAAAAACTCATCTTACAGAAATACAAAAGGAGAAAAGTCTCAATTAAAAGTCAAACCCGGTGGCAGCATGAAAGAGAAGCCATATAGTGCAGCAATGGATTACTGACCGAGTAAATACACATCGGTGACATTTAACACAGACTGCATCCCAATCACTATACTGCATATTATTACGCTTGCCTCTCTGGAGTGATAAATATTTTGGAGCAGATAAAAATAAAACAAAAACATGATTTCATCTGATTAGTTGTACTTTTTGATTCAGTAATGTTTGGCCTACAATAAAGCTGGAAGCTGATGCCACAACTTGCATCATTTAATTCAAGAAGTGATCAGTCTGATGGAAATCATCCCGATTTCTGAGCTGTGGCAGAACTTTTTTTTTTTACCTGGTGGTTTACGACTAATCCTCTATTGGAGAAACTTCATTCTGACATCTACACTTCTCATTTATACTGTATATTAAGCCTGATTTTGTAATGGGATGAATATGAAATTTCACTGAAAATCCAGGTACTGACTCACCTGCGATGTCATAAAATCGTTCTATAGACTGTATTCAGGCAAGTAGCTCAGCATCCCTGATGGTGGACATGAAGCTGTCGGTAGCATAATATCAACAGCCTGTAATACAGTGAAGAATGCATTCCTGCGGGTCGCACAGCAGACACACGGTTCCAGGATCTGGCATATATATGCCAGTCCGGCCTTAAAAAACCTGCATCACTTGTATAAGAAATTGTTGTAGTGATCCAATGAATCTTATCACAATTTCAGCTCTGATTTTTGTTTTTTTATTTAGCTTCATATATCAGTTAAAAGAAACAAGTGAAAGCCAGCAGAGTGTGAGGACATTATACAGGAGAAAGCAGACAGATTAGTAAAAACTTTGTATGTCAAAAAGGAGGCAAACGAAAAAATAAATAAAAAATAATGACTCTATTTGTCTAGAACATATTTTGTTTGAACTGCTACTTGATTTAAAAAAAATATATATTTTTATTGTGATGTCTTTTTTAAATCAGGTCTTCAATAAAAGGAAACATAATTCTCTCCCAAAAAGCTGATTGGCTGCTGGATAGCTGCAGGATTCAGATCCTGAAAGCTAGCCTGCCTCGGAGCAGGTTTGTCATTCAGAGGACGTTACCATGGTGACTAGCCTCTCTGAGAGTGAAACCAGCTTTGTGGTACCAGAAAGTCAGAGTTAAACCTTAAGTTGTCTGGCTAACCCAGTAATCCTGCTTTAATGGTACAGGCCTCTTCTGTCAGGACAGAGCAGATCCACACGATGTTACAGGTTCTCACTTTTCTAAATACCTGTCAACGTTGTTGTTTCAGAGAGGACAGTCGTCAGCAGAGGTCACCCCTGCGTTATACGTTACCATAGAAATCCTGTCGAACTGGGGGGATCCTCTGCAGGTTGGGCTCACAGAGTTGCAGTTCTTCTGCCTCAGGAACAAGAGGCTGTTGGTTTCTCCTCATGACATAGACTTCAGGAACGCAGATGTCCATCGAATGTGGAAAGGCTACGAGGGGAATCTGGAAGCGCTCGTCAACGGAAGGATGAAGGTGGGTTAGTGCCGCCCTGGAAACGCGCCGTCTAAGATAGATGTGTTAGTTACACCTTTTCTTTAATTATTAAGAAATGTTGTGATGTTTGTTTTGATGATGTGGACTATTTATTTGCTTGTATTTGGAGCAAAAGTTAAAACAAACCTTTTTTTTTATTCTATAATATAATAGTTTGGGTTGAATTTCTAGTCCTTTCAATTGTGTATTAAACAAAGTTGGAGAAAGAGCTGCAATCAGTAGTTGATCAGTTTATTGAAACTAACGGTCTGGGTCTGGATATATTCTTTATCAATAAAGTCATAAATAACACAATTCTAGAGAATATATAATATCAAATAACTGTTTTAATGATAAAGAATAAAAAAAACCCTCATGAATTTGTTAATGAAAATCTAATAAATGGTAACATTATAGATACAATTTGTAATTTTGTTTTTTAATAAACACATATAAAGTAATGATTAATAAAACTATTATTTTTTCCAAATAATCTATTATTTTGTAATAGATTAAATACCAAAATAATCAAATATTCAAAAACTATTATTTATTTAATGTCTATGATTTCTTTGTTTGATAATGATCGTTTACCACTGAAATCTTTTCATTCTGTATTTTTGAGGTGAATTTTTTAAGCTTTGTGAAATTAATTTTTTTTCTTTCTTTAATTGAACAGACCACTGAAGACCACCACATGTGGACATGCCCCTTCCGCCCCCCCATCCAGCTCTACTTCACCCTCAGAAACACAGAACGTTCTCTGGACTTTGGAATATCTGCCATCAAAATCTGGAACTACAACAACCCCCTAGTATGAAACCTCATCACTAAATGATCCGTTTCACACATTGGTTTTTAGATTAATCCCTCTGACATATTCAGAGATCACTGGTTAAAGGGCGTCTTGTTAACAGATCGGTTCTAAAGCTTGTGTGTCTTAATTAAGATGGTGGGGGTAGCTGGTTTGCTGTGTTTACGTCAGGGATGATTTCTCTCCCAGCAGTGGTTGGTTAAGCTGTCAGTCAGTCTGAATGTGGAGCACTGAGAGATTAGCCTCAGAGGATTAGTGTAGTGTGGGGTTCTGCTTCTCGGAATCACTGTTGTTCGAAGAAACGGGTAGAAAATCATATATTTATAGAGCTTCTTGGATCCATGTAGTATTACCGTTTAAGGTAAGATACTTCAGTTTAAACTCTGGGGATTTGGTTCTGATTAAATGGATCAGGTCTGAGCAGACAGCCGGTTTGTGATACTATCTACAGCTCATCTGTTAACGTATAGCAGTGGTTAACGTTGAAATACTGCAACTGTTTGACGTCTGGTCGTCTCTCGCAAGTTTGAATCACAATTAAGTCTCATGAGTTACTTTTAAAGTGAGAAATTATACTTTCTGTTGATTCATTTGCTTCAGATTTATTTTATTTTTTTTTGATAAACAGTATTTCTGTATAGAAATATGAAAAAATAAGACTTGTTTCCTACAAAGTTAAAAAACAAGCCACTGGACTTTGTTTTCCAAGTTTAAAGACATTTCGCTTTACATCCAGGAAGCTTTCTCAATTCAAAATGTCTGAAGTAGGGTTTGAGTTCCTGGTTTATAGAGTGGATGGGAAGCGAAATGTCTACAAACTTGGAAAACAAAGTCCAGTGGGTTTTTTTGTTGTTGTTTTTTTTACTTTTTTCACTTTGTTGGAATGACTATAACCTGGATTACTGAGAATCTTCACCTGCAATAAGAGCTACTTTACAAATTATTTTAGAAGCACAAATATGAAAAGTTTGTTGTGCATTTTATATATAAAACCAAGCATCCCCAAAGTCAGTACTGTTGGACCACCTTCAGCTCCAGAGTCTTTCTGGTTGTGACGCTACCAGCTGGTCCATTCTGCTCTGCATTGTGTGTTTCCCTCATTCAGATGATGCTGAAGTTTCACCACAGATTCTAAATTCGATTAACATCTGGACTTTGACTAGGCCACTCTAAAACCAGAATCCACTTTAAACCTGTATGTTTGGGTAGTTGTCCTGCTGGAAGGTTAACCTCCACCCTGGGTGGGTCTTCTGCAGATGGGATGAAAATACGTGTCCAGAGTAGGGGTGGAACGGTTCACAAAATTCACGGTTCGGTTCACGGTTTCTGGTCACGGTTTTCGGTTCGGTTCAGTATATGTTGATTGTTACCCCGAAATCCCATAATAATTAATGAAATTAATGAAAAAAATCCCGAAAAAATTAAAGAATTGTAATTATTTTTAATGATCCGCGGAAACCCTGGATCATTTCCGCATGTTTTGCTGCTTTGAATTTAATCATCTCGCGCATGCCCTCTACGATCTCCAAGGAACTCAGAGCGGAGCGGACGGGAGCCACAGTGGGGTCTGTAGGCTTTGCTTTGCGCAGGTGGTCTGTAGCACAGCGGAGCGGAGCGCTGACGGAGTATGTGGGATTTCGGGGTTAGCATGACATGTTGGTCATGTTGCTGTTAGCATAAACAAAACATGTTGCACAATGCTTGCACACTGTTGCACTTTTATCCACGATTTTCTTTCCGCAGTCATCGTAGGTCACTCTAAATGCAAAGTGGTCCCATACAGCAGACCTATAAAGTGCTGCTGGCGCGTCTTCCAACTCCTGTTCTTTCCCACTCGCCATACCCACACAATTCTCCACAACAACTGATTTTTTCCCCTGCTACACCCGGCTACGCTGCTTTGCTTCTTCTTCTTCTTGTTTACTACTGGTGGTTGGCTTTGGTCGCAGTACCGCCACCTTCTGCTCTGGAGTGTACACGCTTCGCCTATGAGAAAAAGGAGCAGCGCATGAACTGAACGAAACACACGCGAACTGAACCGAGACAGTCGAACCGAATGGTTCGGACAGTTTTCATAAACCGTTCCATCCCTAGTCCAGAGTAATGTGCAGTATTAGTTTTCTGCTGGTTGTTCTCAGATTAAATTAGTTCCGGATGTATTTTGGGGAATGAGATTAAAAGAAACTGAATGGATATGATTAGTTTTAGTGTATTTTTTTCTTTTTACTTTAAATTACATTAAATTTTGAAGAACTGGATATTTATGCAAGGATGCAGCACAGAATTAACCCCAAAGTTAGTTTTTTTTTTTTGTGAACTGTTAGATGTTTGTCAAGAACACATCTTTCTTTTGCAGGACCTGAACGTCGGTGTCCGCCATGTAAAGCTGTACCTTAACGACGCCTTGGTGTTTGAAGGGGAGCTGGAGAAAGGCTGCGGTAACAGAGTCTTTGACTACAGCTCCACCATCGATCTGAAGGGTTTCTCCATCTCAGACCCCTTGATCTCTAGTGGTGGTTCTTCAGGGCAACGCCTGCAAGGCGGGAGCCCCCGTCTCCATGAGGACAGGCAGAGTGGGGAGGGCAGCAGCACTCAGCAGCACCATTCTTCTATAGCTCTGTCTGACCCAGTAGACAGGACTATGTTAAGCATGCAGGAGAAGCCACACATGCCTCTTCCTCCCATCACTTCCTCAGCTCATCGTCTCTCTTCACAAAGAAGCTCATTTGACCTTTCCGCCTCAGAGGAGCCCCCGTCCCCCAGACAGCCGGTGGAGCAGCCAGCACCCAAGGAGCAAACGGTCACCACCCAACCATCCTCCTCTAGAGTTACACCCCAGTGGCTGCAGCCTCTGAAAAGAGGCTCCCCAGAAGGGTGTGAGGCTAGCAGAGACAGGCCCCGATGGCTGGTACCTCAGCTCTCGACAGAAACCAAACAGGCACATGCGTCCTCCTCTGCCTCCTCTTCTTCCTCCATGCTCCCAGAGCTGCCCTGTGACCCAGGCCGGGTGTGCAGAGGGGCCGATCAGGCACTGAACGGGGGTCAGTGGAAGAATGATGCTTTGGACCTGAGCTGGGACCTGTCGGACGAACTGGAGGGTTCAAAGGCGAAGAGACCCATCAGCGGACGAAGGAGCACGTTCAGAAATGCCTCAGCAGCCCCTCAGAAGGAGGAGGAACTCTTCAGAGCTCCTGGTAGGAAAGACCGACACGTCTCTGGGTTTCTCCTCCCAGTTTTACTCTGTGATTCTTTTAAACCATAAGCTGCTCACAGGCGGTGACAAACTTACTCTCTAGTTGTTTACAACTCTTGTACTTGAGTGTAAATGTTGATATAAATATTTATTTTTGATTATTTCTGAACCAGCAATCAGAAAAAAAAAATCTTTAGGGAAATCATATTTAAATGTCAAATCATTCCAGCTTAAACAGTATATCAGACCATATTGTCCCAAAATTTAGAAAATCCCTATTTAAAAAAAAAATCCTGTCTTAAAATCTGTGTTTTTTTCCGTTATTTTATGCAGGCCAGTTAGTTCTACGTCAGCCTGAACACCTAAATTCTAAAATCTGTCTATCAATTTTGTTTCTGTCATAGCATCTTGATTCATTTGTCGCAGCTAATATACGCAACGGTTGAAATAAGAATAATTTACTTTCCCATTGAGTTCCGTCCCAGTGTTCACAGGGATGGACGTCTGTGTCTTCAGCAGGCGTAGAGCTAAGAGAACTGGCAGCGTTGCGAGGCAAGGGTTCAAACATGTACGGCTGTAAGCCTTCTACACCAAACCAAGCTTCTGCCGCCCTGGCGTCCTCTTCCACAACAACTTCGTCCCCGCTTTAATCCTCTAAATAAAAAATGAGTGACGACCTCCGACACAAAACTCTCCTCCTCTTGCATGTTTCCGCTGTCCATAGCGTCCCTACTACTTTAATTTCACTGAAGAAAAACTACCATCTGTTAAATTTTTAGTTGATTCATTTTAATTTGTTAATGACACAACTACACAGACAATCTCAAGAGAGAGCAGTACATTTCAGTCCTCCAAGTGGATTTTTTCAACCTGCTTTGAAACAAATTCCTCTTTTATTAAATAAAATCTGCAAACTGAAAGTTTTGGATGCAGATTTCCTACTGTGAGTTTTTGTGAATTTCTTCCTTTCCTTCCACCTCAGTGGGTGATGTAGAAGTCATAAGCTAGCCTTATGCTGAAAATGTATAATTTTATTGTAATAGAGTAACATTAGAATAAAAGTTACAGTTTAAAACTGTGTTACCTTAATATAAGGAATTTTTCTTTATTCTATAGAAATCTACTTAATAGGGATGCACCTAAAATTTGGCCAGCAAAAACTTTCAGCAGAGAATGACCAAAAAGTGCATTTCCGGTTTTCGGCTGATGGACATTTAAAACCAAAAAAACATGGCCGAAACTTGTGATTACACGACTAACAGCACAACCACCAGAAATGTTATCGAGCATCAAAGCAGAGTTTATCACAGTTGAGCATGCGTTAGACGGGTTTTGAATGAGGTGGAGCGAGTTTTAAAGCTGCACATCGGTCTCACTGTACGCTCAGGTCAGCGGCACAGAATGCCATAGAAATCCAAAGGAAAAACTTTCTGCGTTCGGATATTAAGGTTCCGCTGAATGAGAGCTGAGCAGCAGAATTAAAGGACCAGTAATTGCAAAACAGTAACAACAAATGTAGTCATAGTTTAAGTTAAGGAAGTACAGTTTAAACGCAAACGGATAATTCCACCCCAGACTCTAATGTTTGTCGTCTGCAGATGAGCCGCTGTCCTTGGTCAGCTCCACCAGGGGGCACAGCAGCTCGCGGGCCCAGATCCACAACCAGCAGGATGAAACTCTCATGGAGTCCTGGGACTCTCTCACCAAATTCAACCAATGTCAGCGTGGGCGCATCTTCAACACAGGTTTCGAAGGGGACATACTTGACGAGGTTCTTCAACGCCACGGCATCAGCTCCCCCGCGCCTCCGATAAAAACCTCCACACCTCCCAGGACCCCCGTGCCGTCCCTCAACACTCAGGGGGTACTGGGTGAAGGTCTGGCTGACGATGCCTCCATGGACCGAGAAGATGAGTTTGTGATCCCGGTTCTGCCTCAGGGCCAAAGGCTGGTGATAAACATCCTCTCCACATGGGGAGACCGCCACTACGTGGGTCTGAACGGCCTGGAGGTGTTCAGCTCTAGCGGAAAGCCCCTCCGGCCGTCCCACATCAGAGCCGACCCTCCAGACATCAACATTCTCCCAGGCTATGGCAAAGATCCCCGCGTGGTCAGCAACCTGTTTGACGGCGTCAATCATACTCAGGATGACATGCATCTGTGGCTGGCCCCGTTTACCCCCGGTCAGAGCCATACCATCTTCCTGGACTTCGCAGCTTCCTATCAGATCGCCATGATCCGAGTGTGGAACTATAACAAGTCCCGCATCCACTCGTTCCGTGGTGTGAGAGAGGTGGATATGCTACTGGATGGCAGGTACATCTTCAGGGGAGAGATCGCCAAGGCGTCTGGAACCCTCTCTGGCGGTACGTGATGGAGGATAAACACTCTTTATTTTCTCTCCTTTGTTACCTCTGAGCTGCTTCTTGCTCGCTACACAGTCTGGAAATGTCTCAAACTCGATTTCAGGGTTTTCTATGTCTGGCATGGTATCTATCAGTCCTTCCCTCCCTCCCTCCATTCAAAGCCTGACTACCAAACCATTGTTTTTCATAAGTTCAGCCAACTTTAGTATCTTAGAAAGTGAAACATCGCAAGGTGATGATACTCCACAAGAAGATCTGAATAATCTTAGAAATGAAATCCTCTCTGCCATTTTTCCAGGATTGGACCAGTTTGGGGACACAATCCTTTTCACCCTTGATGATGACATTTTGGAGGCTGTGTCTCTGTACGACGAGATGTTCCTCAGTGAAGGTGAGGGTCCTGAAAGGTTAGTGTATGAAGAAGAGCTGCAGAGACCACGAACCGCAGACGGAGAGGGGGAAGAAAGAGCTTTCACGCAGGCTGGATTCAGAGAGGAAGACCTCTCTGTAAGTTTACTTATTTATTCAATAACATTTTAATACGTTTTTTTTTTTATACATTTTTCCTTTTGTTTTAATAAGTGTTTTTGTTTTTAGCTGAAACTTCAGCTAAACACTCCTGTGAACCAATCTGAGGAACATATGCAACAGATTCCTGGCATGTACACTGGAAAGTGTGAGTACTTAACTTGAACGGTTTAACATTTTCTTACGATGACATCACAAACTTCAGTGTGTTTGATTTGAATATCAGTTAGTAATAAAAGGATAATGTTTTAAAAAATAAGTCTTTACAAATAAAACTGAAAAGTGTGGTGTAGTTTTGTGTTCTGACCCATTTCCTCTGATGCTCTGAATTAAAAGTGCAAAGAGTTTTCCACTAACTTCACGGCTACTTGTTATAAAGTGGAAACTAAAGGTAACTGCGTGCATGCATGTGATTTGATGGGTTTCCTCCTGTTATTCCAGGCCTTAGACTGGAGATAACGATGACTTGGGGGGACCCCGCCTATATGGGCCTCACGGGCCTGGAGGTGGTGGGGCAGGATGGTGAGAGCTTACCTCTGGATCTCACTATGATGGCGGTAACACAGAGAGACTTCAGTGACCTGCCAGAGTGCGGATGGAACACAGGCACACTTGATAAGTAAGCGAGAAGAACTGGACCTATATGGACCAGTAGTGTTACAATCAGAACCTAAAATCAGAGCATCTGATCCGTACTGCTTGGGTTCAGGCTTTATTATAAACTTTTATCATACAGGCTCATCGACGGCCAAAACATTACCACAGATGATAGCGCCATGTGGCTTATACCTTTTTCCTATGGAGTACCCATCAACTTGAGCATTACCTTCAACAAGCCCCAAACCATCGCTGGTCTCCGCATCTGGAACTACAACAAGTCCCCTGAGGACTCCTACAGGGGGGTGAGAATAAACTTTTATCTGTTACATTAAAGCATCAAGTGGATTCCGGGAGCTTTAAGCTCACTTTATCCCTCTCCTCTGCTTAATAACATCTGATTTTTCTAATAATCCAATTTAGGTGAAAGTCTTTCATTTGTACATGGATGATGTTGCCATATCCCCAGCTGAGGGGTTCCTGGTCCGGAAAGGACCGGGCAATTGTCACTTTGACTTTGCCCAGGAGATCCTCTTTGTGGACTACCTGCTGTCTCCCACTGATAACCGGAGTGCTGGAAACTCACCAAAGTACAGAGAACAGTTTAAATCACTGCATCTTCATGTGAGAAATGAAAAAAATACGAGCTACTAATGGATTTGTTTTTGTTTTGTTTTTTAGAGGAAGTTCTAAGAGGCAAGAAAGGGCCAGTATGGACTACGAAGCTCCCATCATGCCTTGTGGATGTATCCTTCCAGACACGTAAGGTCTGCCGTCAGTCCTAATCAGGGTTAAAATCACCATTAAAAAAAAAAGGTTTCTCAGATTTTTTATGGAAAGTATAATAAAAAAAAAAGTTATTTCTTCTCTCTGCAGGTTTTACATTTCAAGTCTTTTATAAAAAGCAACAAGACATGTTTTTCTATATTTATCATCAGCTTGAAATGATAACAGTAAATGCTAGACTTGTTTAGGTATAGGGGGTCCTCATGACAAGATAAATATAGCAATATATCTTCTCCTTCCCCATGCTTGAAGAACATCTCCCTCTGATTGCAGGGGAACATATAGCTTGTGTGGTGTCTGTTTCTTTTTGAAAAAAGAAACCGAAGGAAAGTTCTGGTAATGGATCATATTTTGGAGAACTAGGACAGTTCCATTGAAACGTCAACTCACAATATCCAGCAGGCTACATAAGGAGAAATCATTATGAGAATACACGCAAATTAAGAACTTATGTAGTACAAATCTAGATGAATGAATAACTATCGGTTACAAAACCTCCAAAGTAACAAAAAAAACACTGCTTCACCAGGGAAACACCCTTGGGGAAAACCCATCAGGGAATTACATGTTTAACACAGAAGTGATAATTGACTAATAGCCTTTAAATGGTAGGGAAACAATTTCTTGTATACTCAGATTACACCAGCTGCCTTTCTTTTTCTTTAAGTTCTTCTGCTTTTCATCCCATAGCTGCACATGAAACACCATCAGTTCAGGAGCATTTTTGCATTGACTTTCCATGAGCCTGCCTTGTTGCATGCTTAAAATATAGCTATTACCCGGTCATTCATAATGAATTTGGTGATTAGGAAGCACAGTTAATAAATAGTAAGATATAGATAATGGCTTTGATTCAGGTTGTAAGACTTTTTTTGTTTACTTACTTACACCTTTACCTGTGAAAAAATTGTTTTTTTTTTCTCTAAAAAATGCTTGTATTCCCTTCTAGCCACTACCAATAGCAGCTAGAAATCCCTGAGTGATTTTTGAGGGAGCTGTTATTTGCTATTCCCAATGCTCCCATCCACCTGTATGCGAGGGTTTGCTTCTCAGAACAACTATAACGTATTTTAGTTCTGATGAACTAAATGCACTGACATATTAAGGTGCACTTTCTGGCCTAAAACCATCTTAAAACTACTTGTTCCCACTCAACACAGCGAATAAAGCAAAGTCTCTATCCATTGCATCTGACATTAACGATAGAGATGCTGTGATTGTTGTGTGGCTGTAGAAAATCATTGTAGGACCACAATGTTTCAAAGCCTGTGTTTTTTTTTTCTTTTTTTTTTTTCTTTGTGTTATCGTGTGGGCGTCTCACCTGAAAATCACCTGAAAACTTTGAGCCTAAAAAAGTATTGGGTTTGAAAAATCAGCTGTGTTGGACTGGTGGTGGTACAATTAGACAGAGTAGTGTTGGTTGTCAAGACGACGCTAAGTCGGAGGCTGCTTTTGGCCTGTTCTTTCTGACAGACGGGTTAAAGCTTTGGGTTCAGTTTGCAGTGAAAACTAATAAAAACATTAATTATCTCTACATTGTTCAATATAGTTTAAAAGCATTTTCTAAAATTTTATAATTAAGTTGTATTAAAAAAAAATCTAAACCCTGAAATTTTGCAAGGATTAAAGATATTTAAGTGATATTAGAAGACCATCTGCTGCTAAAATGAAGCAGAGGCTCTGCTGTACAAGATCTGTTGGACCTATTGGACTTTAAAGTGATCAATACTCAGTTAGAGCCATGAAACCATTCAGTCAATACCAACAACTGCTGACTGTGTGAACCAGCACAACTTTAAACCAGGCAGAAACATTGAGTGATTGGTTTATGTTTAGCTTTAACTGTGCTCCCTAAAGGGCTGGATGTACGTATCAGGAGTATTAGGAAATCAGTGAGATAAATCTACATTCAAATGTATTCAATCCAATTCAGTTTATTTCTATAGCGCCAATTCACAACACGTAATCTCAAGGCAATTTAACCAGATCATACAGTCAAATTGATTCAAAGCTTTCTATCTAAGGAAAACCAGTTGATTGCAATCCCTCACACTAAGCATGCTTGTAGCGACAGTGGAGAGGAAAAACTCCCTTTTAACAGGAAGAAACCTCCAGCTTTAAAAGGCTCAGTGTGAGCGGCCATCTGCTGAGGCCGACTGGGGTTCAAGGAGAAAGAAGCAGAGATAGAAAACGATGCAGAGATACAAATCCATGTTTCTTTTCCCTGCAGTTTTACCAGGTTCTGTGGTATCAGTCATACATTTTTGTAGAAAAAAAGGACATATTGTCAATGTTGGATGTAAGGGAAACAGTATTTCTTGTTGTTATGTCCTTGACCTTCATCTGCCAGTCATCTTCCAGCTGCAGCTGTTCAGAACCTGGGGAGACCCGTATTACATCGGTCTAAACGGCCTGGAGTTTTACAACCAGAACCACGAGAAGATCCAGCTCACTGATAACAGTATCCTTTCCTACGAGAAGTCAGAGTGCCTCGCTCAATTGCAACACAGAGTGGAAAATTATGGAAAAGTTGTCTCAAAAATTAAAGCCCTGAGAACTGCTTGTACCGTTAAATCCAGACCATTTTCTTTTGTAAAAGAAATTCTATTTATAGAAAATACTTTTTTTTCTATAATAGTTGGTAAAAGAGTTTGTGTTGCTGTCTGTATCTGAATAATCCTTAACATGATGTGTGCCTCAGACATTGCAGCTTTTCCAGAAAGTGTGAACATCCTGGACAACATCAGCGGCGACGTACGGACTCCCGATAAACTAATTGACGGCGTCAACGACACCCAAGACGGCAGGCATATGTGGTTGGCGCCGGTTCTACCGGGAACGGTGAGGAAGGGGAAAGAGTATCGGGCCTGCTTTAAAGAGCAAACTCATTTGGATCAAACTGAGAATATCTGTTATTATTCCACCTAGGTGAACCGTGTTTATGTCATCTTTGATCAGCCAGTGACTGTGTCCATGATCAAACTGTGGAACTACTCAAAGACCCCTCAGAGAGGAGTCAAAGAATTTGGGGTCAGTAGGTTTAATAAGCTGTTGGGTTTATTTAGATATTTGCTCGTGGACTTTAAGGTGTGTGTGTTTTTGCTCAGTTGCTGGTGGACGACCTGCTTGTGTACAACGGTATCTTGGACTGTGTAAACAACACTCCGAGAGGCATCCTGCCGACCTGTGACCCGGTGGTGCCGTACCACACCATCCTGTTCACAGATAACGTTTACATCACTCACCATGAGAGGCTCAGCAACATCAGGTAACTCAGCGTACAGAGGTGGTTCAGTGAAGCAGCAGACCCTCAGGATGCTGCTGCTACCACCATCCTGAAAGCCTCTTCCAAACATACCTATTGACTTTTAGGTTCAAATATCTGAAAGTATCACTCAAACTGGAAAGTGTCAATATCTGCTGGTTGGCACCCTCTTAGTTTACTTGAGTGGGAAATTCACTGTGGAAGCTGGTGCTCCAGCATCTTTCATCTTATGACTGAGCCTCAGAGGTTCCTGAGTTCTTCGTTTTCAAATATTTCTTTAAATTTGGGGGATTTTTATTTTTTTTGTTTCTTGTTATTTTTGTTTTAGGTGTTTGAAAAAAAAAAAAAAAAACGATCCTGATAAAAAGAAGCTTCTGGAATTGGTAGAAAGTAAGTGGACCATCTTTTAAAGTTGGCGGTCAGAAGCAAACAGCAAAAACTGGTTGACCAGTTTCCTGGCGGAGTTTGTTGAAACCTCCAACCGAAATTATGCCACAACCAGGTTGATGGCCACAGAAAGTGTTTTTTTTTTTCTCACTTTAACTTCATAAATAAATGAAAAAACAAACTTAAAAAAAAAAAACGTTTAGTTCTTGGACCAAGTTCCTGGACCACTCCCTACACATCCCTATTGGAGATCAGCATTTAAAGTAAAAATATTTATTTCAGAAGCTACTCGTTTACTGTTAATCAGCATCATGTGTAGACACAAACAACACAACAAACTGTTTCCTTAATATCAAAGCACAGGAATTTTATACATATCGCAGAAACTGCAACTCTGAATAAACATTTTTTTTATATTATTTAATCCAGTGTAAATTATAGCACTAGCTTTATGATGTAAAACTATAAAGAACTTAACTTTAAAACTTTAAGAAGGTTACTTAGTTACTTCATTATTATTCGTATCTATTACCTTGTTTTCCTAAGTTGCATACTATCTAAATAAACTCTCCGTTTTTTATTTTTTTATTATTACTATTATTATGCTGACATATCTGTCCTAAATAGTTTTTGTTCCTGGTCTAAAGACTTGTAATAATACAGTAATAATAGCCTTAATATTCTTAAATAAGAGTTTCGGTCCAGAAATCCTTCAGTAAAACGTCAAGACACTTTAAATAAATAACTGAAGAAATGTATAATTTAAAAAAACAGTGGATGAAACACCGATAAGTTAGTAGTTTTTAATAATTCTTCTTTGCTTCAGCCCCCATAGCAGCAGACATAACCTACAGTGAGTATCAGGCTTTTTTTTAGGTCCCCCTAGTGGTCAATCCATGTAATTGACATCCATACTCTTCCCCCTGGATTCCCTGTCCACCCAGCTCCACTAGGACATCATGTTGAACCGATTTCTCTCTTAATTTTTATTTTTTTTACCACCTTTACCTCTCAGTTCATTTCTTAATCCTTTGAGATGCAATTTAAGCTCCTGCTGTTGTTCCTCTGTTCAGTTTCCCCTCAGCTGGAGCAGACATGAATGCCCTAATGTATTTGATGATGTGTTGCAGAAATTTTATGGAGGATCAGGATGTGAGGATGACCAACGAGAATCAGATTGTTTATCACAACAAACAAAAACCGACCGCGGATCCAGGTGATGCAGAAACATTGATTAATACTTTTAGAGGATATATTAAACGTTTTATTCTGATACATCTTTGTTCTTCTTCCTTTTAGCTCTTCGGCCCAAAACCTGCATGACTGATGGTGGCAAACATGGAAAGAGGAGATACTGACAAGGAGGTGGATTATTTTTCCCCACTTTTTTAACACTTTAGTGAGAGCTGGGAGAGGAGACCTTAAGATGACTACTTTCCTTCCACTTCTGGTGAGAAACTTTTGGAAGCTGAAAAAATAACGTTCAGACGCTGGATTTTACACTGAATACTACTTATTCTCCTCCTTGTGTGGCTGTGAAAACATGCATCCACTGAAGCATGACACATGTAACCACGTTTTCCCTCCCACGGGAGACCTCTGTATATCAGCCTGATATCGTTAACTGTGCCTATTACTATCTGCAGCTGCTATTTGTGACTTGTGCATATTCTAATACATTTGGCATGTAATATAAATGCCCTGAGTTTCTGTGTTTCTACACCTTATATACTGACTGAGCTGAATATGAAGATATCCATGCACCAACCAGTTCTAATGCTATGCAGACGATGGTTTATAAAAAGCATTGGCAGAGAACTTTCATTCGAAAGCTGTTCTAAAAAGGTTTTTACCTTTTTATAAGATTTATAACATTTGAAACCTACTAAATTCCACAGCTTTTAAAAATAAAACTGCTGGAATTATGCAAAGTAAATATATATTATAAAGTTATTTTTTTTGCTTAACATCAGACATAGCTTGATTACAAGTGACCTTTACAACATTAGCTTTAAGTGTTTTTCTGTTAATTTAAGAGCTTTCTCTAAACATTTAACCCTAATATGCAAATACTATTACCTCAAACTGAAACGTATGGTGTTGAAAACAGGAAATATGGCTTCACCTTCACCACTAACACTTGGCAGTTAAACTTTTTATTAAATCTTCCCTCTACTCATTGCATGCCAAAATCTGTTATTTATTAATATGTGATTAAAGGAGCTTCAACTGAGCCCTGCTATATACGCTGTCAGAGGTTTACATTCTGCAGACTCATCCAAGGCTGAAATCTCTACAAAAACAAAACTTTTGTTCATCTTAAAAACAGAAATGAAACCACTGGGTTTATTTATTTTTTCTGTTGCAGGTACGTGTGAGTTTTTCCAGAACACAGGGTCAAAATTATATAAACAAGCTGAAATATTTACACCCACACCTCCTGCTACTACTATTGATATTTGGGCACATGCCCCATCTGATATGATGACACTTCTTCAAACACTTTCGTCTCCTCCTGCTCAGTCATCAAATAACGATTAATTAAGTATTCTGATTAACTGGAAGGTGCTGGAAACCCTTTTAACTTTAGTATAGATTTAGAACCACAAAAGAAGGGTTATTTGGTGATGTTATGTCTGTGTGAACTATTCTGGGGTCCAGTAAGTAGAGCTGGGAAATCAATTAATTTAATCAAATGTTCAGTTTATGGCAGAACCTTTGTTGCCCCTTAAATTACGGTCACCTCCCAGAGGAGGGTTGATCGGAGAGAAAAAAAAAAAGGCTTTTACCAAGTAATTTTCTTTTTTTTTTTACTATCAAACTAAAGGGAGAAAAACTGAATAATCTGATTCGATAGGAAAAAATTGGAGATTCAATTATTACACCATATTGTCCAGCCCTACAGTTAGATACAACATTGAGGAGATATTTTCTGCCATAAATAGCAGGTTAACCGTCATAATCAAATGAAAGAAAATTATCAAAGGATGTAGCGAGGCTCACTCGGACTGGAACACGGCAGCGCTAGTTTAACAATCTGGACTTGGAGGCTCAAAACCAAGACAAAAGAACACCTTTACACTGGATTGAAATCTGCCACTTCCATCCAGATTATCCAGATTTAGCCCAACGACAAGCAGACTAAATTCTAAAATACATCTCTGGATTATTCTGACTAGAAAAGCCTTTCAAGTTGCCATTTCTGAACAGAGGGGTCCAGCATCCACACAGAAGCTTCCTGGTTTCCAGATATCAGTTAATCAGCTAACAGTGGCTTCATCGTGAACACCACATCCTTAAAAATTAGTCTATGGAAACATCTGACAGGAATGTATATATTCAGTAAATAAACCGCTTCCTTTGGGGAGTGGCTGTGTATTAAATGCAGTTTTATGCATTTTATTTTTAAGTGTCTGACAGTAATATTTTATCTGTGTACACCAAGTTATGGGCTATTGTATATTTGACCTTTAGTGTTTAATTATTTTTCTAATATTTGTGTATTCTGTGTAGGTTTATTTCAATGAATAAAAGCTTGAAATTCATCTCATGAGTTTTATGGTTATTCTGTGCAATTCTAAAATGCAAGAAAGGCTCAATAAGTGTTCCTAATAGAGGCTAGTTTTTATGTTGAAATATTTAAATCCAGTGAGCCATATTTACCCTGGGTCGGGTAAATAAATCTAGTGGAAAGCCACTAATGTTGGAGGGAAAAAAAAACATCTTTGGAAACCTGTCAGTTTTCAAAGAAAGGATTGAACATCAAGGCATGCTGTGTGAAGTGAATGTAGCTCCAGTTAAGGAAGGAGGAGAAGAACTCAATCGTCTCCTGAGAAAATTTAATGCAGACGTTGCAGTACATTTATTTGTATTTTGTAAGGAATGGCCATTCAGTTTCATTTTCCCCCTGGACAGAGCGTTATTAGTGAAAAAGCGACATCAGGGCATCACTTTTACAAACATTTAGCTGAAAACATTGAACCTTTACAGGCAAAAAACGTTTGGAGCCTCAGATTTTTCCTGGAAAGGTCCCATCGTCTCTCTGCCCATCCCATTTCTCAACCTGAAATAATGAAGAAAAATAATTAGAAATCACATATTTGCCTGCAATTAGTGTAAAAGCATCTTATAGTACAGTTTTCAAATCAATATTTACTGGATCCACCAGATTAAACCAGAGATAAGAGATTTCCTACTTCAACCTAATAATGTTTTATTGTGGCATTTATGCAACCAACCAGCAGTGCACAGCAAAGGTGACTTTCTTGGGCAACTCAGAGCTGAAGGCCATGGGGAAGCAATGGTAGAAAGTTTACAGGATTTAAAACTAACTTTTGAAATACTTTTTTTTTTTTTTATTTAACCAGGAAAAAAAATCCCATTGAAATTAAAAACATCTTTTTCAAGGGAGTCCTGGCCAAAAGGCAGCAAATTTACATATTAAACAGATACATTAAATTAAATGACAGCTGCATAAAAACATATCAAGTAAAACAATTACAGATAATCGAGGCTGCTTATTCACTGATAGCTTAGTTGGATACTTTAACTAGCCATATAAATTGTATTGGAACACTTGGTCAGAGGTATCCCCAATCTTTTGCATATTGGCCTGACTTGCATGTGTATAAAATGTATAGTTCAACATTAGGCTGCTGTAGAGCTGGATGACATGCTGAGAAACAAATTTAGCCACTCAAAACAGCAGTTTTAGAACAAAGATGCAACCAAAACCTGCTGGACACCAATACTTAGGTGCTCTAGTGCACCACATCAAAAATACTGACCATAATTATGGCAATCAGGCTTGACAGAAATTTAAAAGTTGCAAGACCTTAACAGAGATGGATAGTTGCAATGGAGTAACGACAAAACAATAGGCCCGTATGCAAAATTATCTGGGTGGGCCCCATATGAAGTACAACACCCCATCGACCCCGCCGCCGCAGACAATCGACCCGAAATGTGCCCCATACATACACACTTCATCATTCTTCACCTTAACGGGCTACCTTGAGTTTCACAGCCCCCCTCCTCGCCCACACTCTCTCTATTCATCTCCTGGTCACAATCTTCACTCACTATAGCAGCAACGTCCACTGCTCCCTCTTCGGTTCTTTGAAAGAACGTGTTAATTTTGGGAAGTTTTTTCCGTTCCTTGTGTTTTCTTTTCTGGAATCTGCTTAAGTACCTCTTTTTGGTATCCATTATTGCTAACACATTATACAAAACGGTTATGGTTTTAATCTGGATTGCCCATAATTCCAAGTCGTATTTAAAAAAAATAAAATACTCAAATAAATCGTTCTTTAAAGATCTTTGAGGTTTGAAACATATTAAACGAGTGTATTTTTTTTTAACCAACCTTCTAATGAACTATACAGTTATTAACATAGTAATTAAAAGTACAACTATCTGCTTTGCTATTGGTGTTGTGTTTAAATGGCTCAACATCAGGTTGAAATCTGGGATGTGTTGGCGTATAAATACGGTCCGGTCAGTCAACCTAGTATCAGGTGGGTTTATGAGGAATTTTTTGAACAATTACATCTGAAAAGAGACATCCTAGTTCACAATTACGTAGGGGGCCAACCAGGTGTCAGCGACAGGGCCCCTAAGCAACTGCAGTCTCTGCCTACCGATAGTTAAACCATTGGATAGTTGTGGTTAAGAGTATGAAACTTTTTCTAAGTTTATTTTTAAATAGAATAAGAGAAAAAGTAAAACTAATATTTACCCAACCCATAGGGCAAAGGGATTTGTAGACCCTCTTGTACCAGTCACAGGGGGCTGTGTCTACTCCTTTAGCATCCAGGGCTTTCTGACAGCGGTGATAGTCTGAAATCAGAGAAATAAGAAAATATAAATGATTTAACCATTTTAATAAAACATTCAGAGGTTACACTAAATTTCATGCTGGTCTAAATGTTTTTCAGTCTATAGAAAATAGAGCAATTAGCCAGTAAACAAGCTCAACAGTAGTATTGTGCTTTGACCTTGAGCTAAATCCTTACCCAGATAGTTGGACCAGCAGTTCCTGGTCTGATTGGTGTTCGGGAATCGGGCATCAAAGGGAGCGGTTCGGTACTGCTCCAGTTTGGCCTTTATGTCCTCAGCCATATTTACAATCTGTCATTAAAGAAAAAAATAACAGCTGGAATCAGTGACCACTGACTGACTTACCTTTACCCAACCACCGGCAGTGACGTAGGCAGCGGTGCCGGGTGAGACTAAAGGCTGTATTTGAAGGCAACAAACCGGGCCGATAATGTTCTGGTTCCGAACCGGTTCTGACAGAACAGAGGGGATCAATTTCCATGCGGCACCTGGAGCTGTACACAGAAGCGTAGCGCTGCCCTCTACGATCTCCTTCACGGAGCAAAAAGAAAACTTAAATCCGAACCCAATCTGGTTACTAATTAACTAAAATCATATAATTCCTCCTAAAATGTTAAAAATGACTTTAACAACGTGGTTGGCCTGTTCCTTTAGGGCGAGCAGAGGCATTCCGCCTCCTCTTTTCCGCATAGACTGGTTTGGCTCGTGTGTTACGGAGCTTAGCTTTCATTAAAACCTCCTTTTTCAGACAGAAAACACCAAACCGCGTCCAGCACCGGCAGCTATGGCTCTGCTGTGTGAAACGCTCCACATAACCTCTCTAAACACACGGTCAAACGCCTACAGACGCCATGAAGGTGAAGGTTACCTTTTTTAAATGCGGCTCGAGCTCAGCGGTGACTTGACGAGCGGACGGTTTGGGGGCGCGTGCTTCCCTCTGTGCCTGGCGCGTGCGCTCCGGTTCGGAGAAATGTATCCGTGCAGTCCTTTTATGAGGATATGGCGGACAGTGCAGGTCACATTGAGATGACTGCTTCTGTCAGACTGAAGTTTAGACTTCCTGCACAGGTCTGAGGGGATCCTGGGAGGCTTAAAACTCCCCCAGGGGTGGTGTGACGTTCCTGTTTGATGTTTATTGGGGATAAATTAAGCTTGTTACATCCGTACTGTAGTACTGTTCACACATTGCCAATTATTAACAGGAATATATACTCTTATGTTGGTGAGTTTCTGTTTCAGGTAAACACATCTTACTCTATATGAGGTGTTTTTTTTAACTTGAGGTGTAAAAGAAGACTTGAGAGAATCAGTGAACCTCTGACGCTCAACTTGTCATGTCTGCCTTGAACATTTTTTTTTTTTACTACAGTGACGAAGCGAGTCGTTTCTGCTCGTCTGTGCGCGTGTCCGTTCGATGCGCGTGAAGGTGACACACCCCTTTCCTTACAGATGCCGCGCATGCGCTATTTCTTCAGATAGATTTCTATATATAGTTGTCCAAATCATGTAAAAAAAGAATAAAATAAATTATTAAAGATAATATGTTTACTACGGAAGAGCATTAGCGCCACTGGAAAAAAAAAGTTAACTGATTTTTAAATTTTATTTCAGTTTAATATGGGAAAAAAGTCAGAATTCTGAGAAAAAAGTCAGAAATCTGTCATGTCTTAATTCTGAAATTAAAGTCAGAATTCTGACTTTTTTTTCTCAGAATTCCAACTTTAATTCAGAATTCTGACTTTAATTCAGAATTTTGATCTTAATGTAGATGGGCACCCTGAAGGAAGAGATGTGGGAGCACTCAGCTTCACTGACAAAGAAGTGAGTTGTTTGGAAGGGGCCAGTAACACGGTGGTGGAAAATGACGAAATTAGGCAACTTTTTAGATGCCTGAGGCGTCCCCGGTGATGCTATTTCATTAATGGAAGAGCAGAAGGTGATTAAAACAAGAGGGCTAGTCTCTAAAACAGACATAGCTATGGCTTGATGCTAACATGTTTGTTAGCAATCAGAATTCTGAGATTAAAGTCAGAATTCAGATTTTTTCCCCATATTAAACTGAAATAATATTTAAAAATCAGTTAACTTTTTTTTATTTTTTCAGTGGCCTTAATCCTCTTCCGTAGTTTACAATACAGAGAGAAAAAAATAAAAAATACTGATGTTGAGATGGAGCCTCATGAACCGTTTGGCCAAATTGCTTCAACGATCCCGGCAGTTCATGAGGCTTCATGTGAACATATCACCACCTACTGGTGGAGTGCAGAACTACAGTTAGTAGCTTAAATTATTTTTCTCCTCCAACACGTTTTACATACAACAAAACTTATACAATGTTTTATTACACACACCAATCATTAACAATTTCAAAGAAACTTAAATGGAGAAGAAAAAAAAACAAGAAAAAAAAAATGCAAACAATAAAAATTAAAATACCTAGATATTTGGGTATATTTGATGCAATCTTGCCTCCTGATTTGACTTCCAATCCTTAGGTTAGTGGTTCAATATCTCACCTCAGACTTTTGAAAGTTGGGAAAAAACTTAACAAGTATTTTGGCTAATTTTACAAATTTAGATTGGGTAAAAACGCTGCTAAGTTAGATTGATTGGTTGAACACATAACTTCCAACCAGATTAAAACCAAAAAACTGTGGAAAAGTAATATTTTTGAATAAAAATGACTAACACCTTTCATTTTGCTCATCATTACCCAATTTGCACAATGCTCTTTCACTGTCTGCTTGAGCTTTTTTGTCTAAAATGTCCAAAGTCTGAGGTGAGGTATTGAACCACCAACCTAAGGATTGGAAGTCAAATCAGGAGGCAAGATGGCATCAAATATACCCAGATATCTAGGTTTTCTGTATCTATGCAGCAAAAAAGATAGGAAAGATGAAGTTAAAGTCTGTTCTTATCCTTTTTTCCACCTGGTAGGAATCAGTATTACATATGATTGCTTGATATTTAGCTTCTGGCATTTTTAAGGACCCCTTTGCATCCCTTAAAAATAATAGTACTGATGGGTCAGTCTAGAGTCATCTAAAACGTTGTGTCTGAATTATTGAGCAACTAATTATAATACAAAAACAAACAGGGCATTCCTTCAGCCTCTTTTTGTCTTATCTAGTGCTCCCTGTGGAAATTCTCTCTCTGCAATTACTGCACTTTGGTGGGATAATTTGTATGGGAATTTCCCGAAAAAAGCACTCCGCCTTTCCCATAACGTTCATAACCAGACAGCTGTGCCTAGAAGAAAATACAAATAATGCAGCTGTTTTCTGCTCTAGCATAAACAAAAGGGTAGGAAAAAAAATCCACTTAAACCAGTGAAAGAAAAATCTGGTCAATGAAGATTCTCAGTCATCCAGGTCATAGTAATCCCAAAAAAGTTTAAAAACAATCAACTTAATTTTGTTTCCAGGTTTGAAGACATTTTTCTTTTCATCCAGGAAGCTTTTTCCCATTCAAACTCAACTCTATTTTTGACATGTTGAATGAAAAAAAGCTTCCTGGATGTGAAGCGTAACGTCTCCAAACTTAGAAACAAAGTCCAGTGGATTGTTGTTTTTTTTTTACTTTTTTGGAAAAATCTGGTCCTCTTTCTAAACAGTAATAATTGACATTTAAACCCTTTTAGTCAAAGTGTTTAACATGCAAAGATTAAAACACAAACAGAATGTATAATTACAAAGAAAATAGACTAAAGAAGAAAACAATCAGCAAAAACAATAAAGCTATTTCTGTTAGTAATTCAGAACTCTAACACAGTTTTTCCTTCCACTCAACTTTTCAATAATATGCCTGGAAGCAAAAGTCTGGAAAAAGCCAGCTTCTATGAGAATGACCTTTCCTGGCTTAACCTCTATAGAGGGAGTCAAAGTCTGTCCCATCAGTAGAGTTTCCTTTGATTGAATGGGCCTCAACAGAAATAAATCCCATTTCCACTTTTTACTTGCATTACTGAATATCAACCTTTTCAAGAGGAACAAATACATAAAAACAACAGAAAATTGGAAAATTCTGTGGTCCTGCATCATCACAAAACCAGACATTTTGGAGCAGAGCCTGTAGCTGCTCCAGTAGGAGGGACCAGTATGGGATTCTCTTGAAATGGTGGATCTGAGAAGGACCAAAACACCTGTGACCCCTGTTTCCATCCAGGGGGTTCCTGTTGACACTGTGGAGGAGTATAAGTACCTGGGAGTGTACTTTAACAATAAGTTGGACTGGACTAGAAACACTGAGCCGGTCTACAAAAAGGGCCAAAGCCGACTATTCTTCCTGAGGAGGCTGAAGTCCTTTAACATCTGTGGGGCGATGCTGAGGATGTTTTATGAGTCTGTTGTTGCTAGCACGCTCTTCTCCGCTGTCACATGCAGGGGCAGGGGGCTGAGGGTCACTGACAACAGACTGAACAAACTGATCAAGAGGGCCGGTGATGTTGTGGGGGAGCAGCTGGACACCCATACCAACGTGGCAGAGAGAAGGATGCTGTCCAGGCTTCAGTCCATCTTAGACAATGACTCACATCCTCTCCACAACACACTGGTCCAGCAGACGAGCTCCTTCAGCAAGACTCCTCCTACCCAGATGCACCACAGAGCGCCACAGGAAATCATTTCTACCTGTGGTCATCAATCTCTATAACGCCTCCCTCAAGTGATTGACATTTATGCATGCCACGTATCACTTTACTTGGATTTATCACTTTACTTGGACTTTTCACTTTATTTGGATTTAGTTTTTACATATGCATATATATATGTACAGATATATATACAGAAGAGCTATACGTGTATATATTTAATCTATTTTTATTCTTATTTTTATCTTTATTATATTGTATAGTTGGATGTGTGTATATATCATGTAAAACTGTAACTGGAGTGTGTAACAAAAGTAATTTCCCTCTGGGATTATTAAAGTATTTCTGATTCTGATTAACTCCTGTAAAAAGTGTAATTCGTGTTTTATTTTTTATATATATAAAAATATACAATTTCTATAGTGTCTTAGAGTTGCTTCCCCATACAGATCCAATAACTAATGCAATACACAATAAGTATAAACTGCGAAAGTTTGGTTGTAAAATGTTCTGAATGTGACCTCATTTCCAGGAAAAAAAAACATATGGTAAAAATTTTAACTAAATTAAGTTTAATGTGGTTTTACTTCAGCACTCTGGTTGAAATAAAAACATATTCAAAGGAAGAAGAAAATTAGCATTATTCCAACCTGTTTTTTTGTTTTGTTTCTTTAGGACGGAAGAAAATTGCTTCCAAAAAGAGAGAAAAATGCTTTTCTATAGTCAGAAAGAATCTTGCTAGATTTTGTTTCTTTTTTGCAAGAAAAATAAATCCTGTTGTATGTGGAAAAAATTAAATAAAAATCTTACATTTTAATCTCAAATTATGTTTCAATAGCAGATAACTACTTAATAACACCCAATTAGCATCAGATCTTTAATAACTATTAGAAATAACAAAACCAAAAACACAATAATTTCATATCTTAAACTAAATTCTTTATTCCAAACAAAAAAACAAACAAAAAAAAAAAAAAGTTATTTCTCAAATCCAAACATTTCATCAAATACAAAAAGTCGCCTCAATTAGGTCGGCTCAGAAAGCTCAATATATTAAAGAAAAATATATACATTTACAGCCACACCTTTTCTGTCTACGTACGCATTCATTTTATTCCCTGGGAGGAGAAACCTGACTGAAACCTTACAGCAGAAAAAGTAAATTACAGTTTAATGTGTATTTAAATATGTAATAGAAAAATACTGGAGCTCAGCTTCCCAGATTTTAAAGGCTTGGCTTCGTCTAAGATCGGATGTGAGCCGAGATCTTAATTAAGCATCACTTTAATACCAGAACTAGGTCAAAAAAACAAAAACAAAAAATCTAAAAAGTTCCAGCATCTTGGATTCAGCAAATAACCAACATTAATGACAAGTTTTTGACACTTTCACATAAATATGGTTTCTTAGTGGTTTTTTTGGATTTTAAGTATCATTTTGCAGCAGCATCAAAAACACTTCCGCTCCCCAACTGTGGTCAGTTCCTTTACCGTTTATCCGTAACAGATGAATTAGTGTTTTAGCCTTTAATGACTCATTTAAGGCTGCTGTGATCAGAGAAAAAACAACTAATGTGATAAAAATAAGTGTTACTTTAACAGATCTAAATGAAGCTCCAGGCTTTCAGCCTCTTTGAGGATGCCTGGTTTCACTAACTAACCACAGAGGAGGCAGACGTGTTTTTTTTTTAGCAGGTTTAGGGCAATCTGTGCAGAGCAGCAGCTTTTTAAAGTTTTTGATTGGATCATGAATGGACATCTAAGCCTGAATGTTCTGTCCACTTCAGGAAGAACATTTAAGTTAAAGTAAAATTAACAGTGTCTTCAGAAAATGATTTTCTTTGGCTTTCAGTAGCTAAAAACTAGAGTAAATGCTTTTATTTTAGAGACATAAAAACAAAGCCACACACAGCAGGGTTCCTTTTCACCAGTCGCTGCTGAAGCGGAGTCGGTTAAAGACTTCTTTGATGTCGTCGTCGCTATGCGGCTCTCCGCTGGGTTTCGTACGGAGCACTCTGCATGAGTGAACGTCCTCCTTCAGCTTCTGCTTGAAAAGGACCACGGTTCCTTGGGTTCCTTCCTTCTCTGGGCCCATCAGGAGGAAATAGGCGGCGTGACGTCCACGCTCCATCAGAGTGGCTAAAAGAGATAAAAACAGAGAAATAATCTGTAAAAGAGCTAAAATCAGTCCGTTACCCAGCTGTTTGTTAAAATGCCCTCAACCTGCTGAATCTTTTCCCTCTCTGTCTCATTAATAATCCTGTAATATGTTAACACATCTGGAGTACTGGAAGGAAAATGATTCTCAGTTTTCTAAATATTTCGCAATTAAAAACCTAAAACATCTCAAGCTCAGCTAAATTGGATGAAGAGGATCTGTAGACAGCCATCTTTAAATCCTACCACAGATTTTTAGCAGGTTTTCACCCTTTACTTTGACTAGGCCGTTCTGTCTCATAAATATTCTGTCATCTAAACCATTCATAGCATCTCTATCTGTGTGTCCTACTGGAAAGTGAACCTCCAACCCAGTCTAAGGTCTTCTGCAGATTCTAACAAGTGTTCTTGAGAAAATAAAACTGTAAGCTTAAGAAAACTATGCCCACAGCACAATGCCGCCACCACCATGTCTCACACTTGGGGAAATGCATTCAGGTAGGTAGTTTTCCTCATTAGTTTGAACTGAACTGCTACAGTTAGACTCAGAACTAAACACATTCCTAAAACTATAGAGTACCGAAACTGACAGATTTAAAAATAGAAGGTAGAAATAGATAAATATCCCAAGTATGAACAAATGCCCTTAAAATGTGCAGATTAATTTATAATATTAGAATATCTGATATGTCAAAGCATCAATATGAAAATTCTAGCCACTAGGGGCGCTACACCTGGAAGTTATAGGTGTAGCACCCCTTATAGCGACTATCGCAAAATTACCTAGCCTCCCTCTGGGTTTCAGAATCTGACAGAGGATGACTTTAGAACAGCTGACTGAAAAGTCAGGGAGCTACTTATAAAGACAAGGAAACTTTCACCCCTCTAGATTAAATCCTACATCAGAGAACCTAAAATATGTCTGATCATGTAAGGGTCACAATGTTTTAACATTCCAATATAATACTTAAAATCTGTCACCAACATTTGCTTCGTTAGCTCCACTGTTTAAGTTAGCTTAGACTGTAATTAAAGCTGCGCTCTGAGTCACATGACTCATTCAGT